>NC_046612.1:2492942-2795442 GCF_900324465.2 Anabas testudineus | reverse complement strand
ATGCTGGAGAAAGTCAACCAAAAGGGGAATTTTGACTTTTCATTTTAATGCACATGTAAACGCTTGGACATGTTGTACCCTATGTCCCATCTGTCAGTTAAACTGCTTCAGTTTGACACTTTAAACCAGTTTTAAGATATTAAAATTGACTGACCAAGGTCTGATTTCAAGAGGGATTTTCCACAAAGAGAAAGTGTGTTAGGTTACCTGATACTAGGATGAAAGAATTAAACCTTAATGATTGCATCACAATGTAAATGTATTCATATATGAGGCTATAAGCTGAGAAGCAGCGGTCGAGCAGTTAAACAACAGAATATACACTCTCTCACCAACATATAGACTCACCAGGGATTTTAACATTATCTGTCTTGACTAGATGACACAGTGGTGCCCAATCTGTGTTCTGATGGCACCCTTGCTGTGGATTTGCTGTGTCTTTAGATGCAAAGTGAAGTCATTTGCCATTTAAATTTGCTGCAACCACGGGACATTTCAAGTTATCTCCAAGCTCTCTGTGTTCACAAGGATCTTAAAAGCGAGAGGTGTGTGTGTTTGCCATTGCCATCTGACTCCCCAAACAATGCAGGGTATTTAATGTGAATGAGGTGAATTGGGAGCGGCCCCCGCCTGCTCCTAACAATAGAACTGACAAGCAAGGGGCCAGGCTTTCACTTTGCAGACGGCATGGAAAGAACAGACTTGGAGAAGCTGGATTGTTCGCTCACAATAGGCAGCTGGAGCCCTGTAGGGCAGTTTGCCTCCCGTGTCATGTTTTTCTTCTCCTTCTAGTGTCCCTAAGAATTTTTCCTGCCACTTGCTTTTTAATTGGTTCGCTCGCCTGCTGGTCGGCTTACCTGCCTGGAATTGTCCCCATCAACCGGCGCTGGTATTATATTTGGGGGTTTACGAAAGTGTCACATCTAGAAAAGCACTCATCCGTTTAAAAATCTTGACTGCAGCAGCAGCAGCTAATGGAAAAGATAAGGAGTGGCAGAGCAGTGCATATCCTAATTAAAATATATGCCAATCTATGTAGCTGTTGACTAAATTGCGCTTTGAAGGCCAAAGTGACTGGAGATACAGTAGCAGACAGTTAAATGTCCGCTTGCAGCTGTCCCCCAACGAGCGGATTAGAGGATTCCCATATCTCCACGGCTGAGATGCTAAAGAAGATTAGGTCAGTAGCTCATGAAGTGGGCCAGTCAGTCCTAATCTGCAGGACTGCCAGACTGAGACACTGCCTTTTAAACTGGACTTTGATGATTTATTGCTTGTAAATGATGAACTCCTGATGCTCGCTGTGCAGTTTTTATGGGTCATCTGTTAGAGGGAGTTTAAGAGCGAGCATGTTGGCACCTCCGTGACTAAAGATGCACAGAATAGTCAGTTTCTGGTTGCATTTCTGTAACGTAACCTTTAGATCAATCAACGATTTAAACCGTTTTATTTGTATTTATGTATTTCTTGTATATGTTGTCTTGACTGGAACAGTGAAACCACCAGTTTGTTACCCTGCACCACCTGGAGTTTCTTAGCTCCAGGTGGTGCAGGGGCTTCATGTGAAGTGATCAGGTGGTGTAACCAGAGCACAGCATCTATCATACACTAACAGAGAGTGTGAAAGTGGGATTTGATTCAAGCCGCTCTGCGATGTCACCACCTCTTGGCAGCTCGGATTTTCATGACCAGCACCAGCAAGTTGCAGTGTTAGACCAGGTCCCACCCTTTCAGCTCTGAACCTCAGTGAGGTTCTCTGTGAAGCTTCTTCCGTTCAGCCCTTATGATGCTGGAGGAGGATGGGTGCTGGTTAATGAAAGGAAATGGGTGATAATGCACAAGTGAATTATTTGACTTGGGTGCACTGACCATAATGGAAAGTGAAATTGGCAACTGCCCCACAAACACGCAGAACAAGGTGTTCAAGCAAATATTAGGAACAATTTCAACAGTTGATGGGTTGTTTTATGATCAGTAAATTCCATTTCTCTTCAAAATTGAAGTGCTTCATGTGGGCTTTTGGCTATAATTTAATTACCAGCAAATGTGTTTTTGTCATCCTCAGTTGATTGTGGTCATGCACAGGAAGGTGAGTGGAGCTGACTCGCATCATTTTATTTAGTGCTACTGAGGAGAGCAACACTGTAAATACTATTTCCCTGGATTATTTGTGCAGAATGTAGGCTTGAGAAAGCAATCACTTGAAATGGTATGGAAATGTGTTTAGGCTCTGAAGAACATCTCATAATCCCCTGATTTCCAGTTTTGTGTTTCCCTTCCCAGTGTGTTGCAGCCTCGGTGTCTCCTGCTTCTTACACCACTGAGTTTTATGCCTGTGTCTGTCTTTCCTAATCGTGTGGTCTGAAAATAAGTTGCCACAATATTTCATTTTCTTGTTTGAGAGCCTATGAATCTCTCTTATGTCATCATGTCTCACATTTGTGTAGCAGGTTCAGCTCATAACAGTAAACACACAAACAGCACTCACGAAGTGAACCAAGTGTAAAGCACATGTAAAAGGCAAATATAAACACACTGTTGCCTCCCAGTTCCTGCCCCCTACTTGGCAGGAAGGGTTTGCTTCCATTCATGGAACTGAGACTCAGCGTGAGCAGTGACCAGGGTCTGTGTAATTGAATTAGTAGCTGTGGCCCCCCCCCTTCATCTCTGGAAAGGGCCGGACTAATCATTGAGAATCTCTGCCCTCCCAAGAGAGGGTCGAATAGTTGCCTTGTATAGAAAAGAGACGAGAGGGGCTCTGCCTGCTGTGTGTGTGTGTGTGTGTGTGTGTGTGTGTGTGTGTGTGTGTGTGTGTGTGTGTGTGTGTGTAAGTGTGTGTGTGTGTATGTAAATGTGGGTGTGTGGTGTTTGATTTCCACAGATTGTTTATAGCCAGAGCAGATAAAATGCTGTGTCTGGAAAAGGGCTCCTGACCCGTTAACCTCTGATGGGGAGTCTCTGCAGCAACTGTGTGTATCTATGTATGTGTATTTCTGGCTGTCTGGCTCTGTGTGTGTGCTTGCATGTGATGCAGAGTAACAGCTGTTCTCCAGATGTCCTCACCCCCCCCCCCCCCCCCCTCAATCCCAACCCCAAAGTGGTATAGATGAGGCTCAGGAAATATTGACTGTATTATTATAGATTTGTTGTTGCTGGTGGTGACATCATTCCAGAGACGTGCACTGTGTGATCCTTCACTGTAATTACTGAAAGACCTGTGTGTGTACTGCAGCTTTAAAAACACACACATACAAATGGATAAAATACGAACACATTAAGTAAACAACTCCCTCAACATTTAGAAAAAAGTGCTGCAAAGCAGAAGCGTCTTCAGGGAGCACACACACATACAAATATTTCTAAATGTCCTTCTGGAAAAATGACAGACAACATGATGACTGTTAAAAAACGGCTGTGTTTCCTGGGGGGGCGATCAGAAGTGACAGACACAACTGGGACATGCTTATTACTATGGTGATTCACTAAGTGACTGAAGTCAACGTTGTTGGGAAATAAACTAAAATGTAATATTTCTATATATATTTACATTTTTTTCAAAATGTTTTCGTTGTTTCTGTTAAAGCTGCGTGTTTGTGCTTTGTGAGTGTTCTTCTTCTTTTTCTAAATTTCTTATTATTAAATTGGTCAAGTTATTTAGTTTCATTGTGTTTTGCCTGTTTGCATGTAGTTTTCTTACGCTGCAGTGCCTCAAGCTCTCAGGACCATCATGAACCTGTAACTTTAGACCCTCGACTCAGGGAAGAAAACATGCAAAGAATTTTAATATTATACATCGAAAACATACTGTAAGAAGAAAATATCCGGGACGACTTCAAGCAGCGTTCAGACCTCCAAAGAGACCAGAGCTGCACAACTGACCCTCCACCATGAAGAGCTGGAGAGAAGACCAGACTTCAAGAGGCAAAACACATGTTCGGGAGAGAGGAACAAATGCACAGATGAAAGAAAGAGGAAAGACAGATTAAACAAAAGGGAGAGAGAAAGGCAAAGAGGAGACTGTGAGTCCTGATGGGACTAAGATCCAGAACCAAAACATCTGGAGTAAGACAGATAGAGAGTGGTCCAAGGATGGCTGCTGCTCCAGCACAGACAACCTGAGGAAGAAGACGACAAGGAGGAGAGCTTGGGAACAAAGAGGGGGGTGCAGTAGTTTTCAGAATAGTACTCTTGTTGGCAGGATATGAAATTTATTCTACACACTGGGTTTAGTAGATTAATTGAAGCAGAAACTGTCCTGTGAGTGACAAACACGCTAACAGGTCAAAAGAATCGGCCACTATCTAAAAGTTAAAGCGTCTGTGTTGCTGTAGAAATAGAAATTGCTCGTTAGGTCAGTGACTCACACACATTCAAACACAGAGAGAGATGGTTTGTGTTCAGTTACAGTTATTGGGAGCGGTGCACTGCTGGGTTCTGATGAAAATTGGCTTCATTAACTTTAAATCATTAAGTCACTTCCTCTGTGTCTGTGACTTTGATGAAATTCTGTCTGTACTGAAGGATTGAGAGGGTGGTGGGTAAGGAGTATCCAACCACACTAGACACTTCCCCCCCACCTGCATTTATTAAGCCCAGATCCCATGGACCCATTTAGCTAATTGCCTATCTGAGCCTGCTAAGATAGGAGACAATTAGTTAGTTGGCTTTGGTCAGTCTGCACTCTAAGGCTGAGCCGTGATGTTTGTCATGATTTAGGACTTTTAATCCTCTGCTGCAGACAACAAGAAGGCAGCAGCATCAAATTGCGCTCCCCAGTTGTGCTAGGTCTGAATTCTTGTCCTTCCTGTGGGCAAGACAATGTTCAGTGAAGAGAAAGTGTGGCCCTGCATTTTAAGGATTTTCCGTTTGCAGTGTTTGGTTCTGATGGAGGAAACGTGTGCTGATGCTGGTGAAATGAAATGATTGGATCGTCCTTGATGCTACAGTTTAATGCCCCAAGGACGCAGTTGCACAGACAGTTGGGTCCCTGCAGAGCGCCTGCACCGAGCCAATTGTCAGACTAATGTTTATTAAATTAAGGAGTGATTTGGATGGTTTTCAGATCATCATAAGCTTCAGTGGACTTGAAGGGGGAAATGTAATTTAAAGGTCTTTGGCCTTGGTTTTCCCATGATGCGGTTGAAATTGGCTTTGAGGTTGTCATAATTAGGTTCAGTGGAGACAAAATGTTAAAGGAAATAAGCTTGGACGAAGAGGCCAGTTACCTTAGCTCAGCATTAAAACAGGTAGCAGGGAAACAGTTAGTTACCCTGGTTCTGTCTAAAGCCAAAAATCCTATGAGTGGCCACTCTGACCTTTTTCTAATCCAGCTGTGCTGATGTTGAGAAGTCATAGTGTGTAGAATTATTAAAGCCTCATATTTGGGGCTTGTGTAAAGTGCTTCCCAGGCACCATATTGTCTGACCTGTCCCCACTCTGTCCTCCTCTGCATTGTGTGATTAATGAAACTGCAGGACAGGCGGAACAATGAAGTCTCCAGTGGCATATTGTGCTTCCAAAGATTGCCAGTGGCGATGTGCCCCTCTGCCCAACCTTTAGAAACCCGAAGGGATCAGAGGAGTTCCCCCAGTCATTCAATGTTTCACCAGCCTCGTTTCCTGTCTTTTTGTTTTTGCTGTCACAGACTTGATCGGACTTAATCTCACAAAATATACTGTACTGCGAGGTAATTTTCGTTTGAAGCACAGTTGCTACTGATGTCTGAGATGCCTAAAGCCCCAGGTGGAGTTCCCTAAACTAAGCATGTTGAATTTTTCTCAAAGCAAACCCCCTCAGGCTGAGACAGAAGAATTACAGGAATGCAAATGCCTCTTTAAGTCGCGTGAGATAAGGGTTTCACTCTCCTTCAGCGTGCTTTGTTTAATTCAGGTGCTCATGTTTATTTTCCAGGAGGCAAAAGGCTCAGCTCTTTTCTGTTGTCACATTACTCTCAGCGGTTTGCGGTGATTCCTTTGCCATTGTGTCGTTTGATCGGTGAGAAAGTTTCCCTCTGATGTTGTGAGGAGGGTTCAATATAGATTGAGGCCCTGTTATTTAGCTCCTTAATAAGCACTTATTGTTACCGAGTATAAACACTGTGGAGCGTTGATGTATAAAATCATAGTTTAAAGTATCGCTGGATCAAACATGACTTGATCTTCCTACTTCACCAGTTTGAGCAAACTGGTTTCCTGTTAGTTGAAACTGTGTAATATTTAAAAAATCTATTTATCTATTTAAAATATAAAATCAGGCTGTTGATCATCACAATCTCTGTTTTTCTGTATACACACATATTTGGAGGAAAACTTTGGAAAATTAGGTCCATTATTATTATTGTTATTATTTATTAGCTTAATTTGAAGTGTGATGATGACAAATTGCAGTTTAGGTAAAAAAAACAAACATCCAGTTAAAACTTTTCTGCCCAAGGCAGAACGAGACCCTGAATGACTGGGGGTTCTTTAATGGCTGGATAGTGTAGTGGGAACATCGCCGCCCTCCATGCTGGAGTCTGGGGTTCAAATTCCAGGTGTGACCGACCTCCAGTAGGGGTCCTTAGGCAGACCTCCGTATGCTTATCCTGCCTTTGCCTTGTACCTTGTAAGTCACTTTGGATAAAAGCGTCTGCCACATATCCAAATGTAAATGTAAATGTACTGGACATGCATCGATGGACTCTCTCTATCATTTCTGAGCTCCACAGTGGAATTTGAAAACTGAGTAATTGTGTGCATCACTCACCTCCACTAGGACGGGTTACTGCTGCTCGTTGTGCCTGAGCTGGAGCCGATCTCAGAGGAGGGCAGGGTGGGGGTCTGATGAGTAAGCAGGTAATCAGAAGCCAGACAGAGATGGTTAGCAATGCTCAGGGATGCCAGAGTTAGCTTTCACCAGAATGCAGCTGTTTGGATTTGACCCCCTTTGCTCTTTGTTGTTGGATTAAGATGCTGCGTCTCCCGTTACCCTGTGTGCACGGCTGTATTGCTGGTGCATTATTGCTTATGCCACAGTCCTGTTGAATGTGTTTGTGAGTGTTGATGGAATTGCAGTGCTTGCAAAACCTCCCCAAGGAGAGAGGACCTGTGTGAGAGTGAGAGCCTGCAGTGTGCTGCTTTCCCTCCAATCATCCACCTTGAGAGTGTCTCTCACTTGTCCCCCCCATCAGTCTCCAGCCTGTCAGTGGAGCGGATGCAGCCCAGCTCATTACCTCTGGCCATGGGCATAATACTGTACAGCCTGGACAAGTGCAATAACCCAAACTGCCTATTGTGAAATATTGTAGTTGTCATGTTGTTCATTATTCTTGTCCAGAGCATTTGTAAACGTAAACTGCACCAAAATACCAGGAGCTCACAGCAGAACATGCTGCACTTTACCACGCAGCACTGTCAGTGTTGTGCTGGTGTTTTACAGGTGACTGTTGTTTGACTTATTTCCTTGTATTTAAAATCCTTATAGCTGCTCACTTGCCTTCTGTTGACAGTAGTGATAAATGGTTTTGTGTATATTTTTTTGTATGTTGTGCCTGTGACTGTCTGGAGATGTACTCCACCTCTAAACTGTGACAGTGGATTGTGTTACAGGAGGCTGCTTCATCTGTTTTGTGGCACCATCAGATCTGCAGCAACAGTAGCTAGAAAGCTCATATCAGCTGCCACATGAGTAAAACAGGTTCCAAAACACGCTGTGTTGAATGAAGATGATGTGATTAACTAAACATTCACTGACTCTTTAGAAATGTTCAACTACATTTTGGGCTAAATACTTTCCATTGTTGCAGCACTAAGTGGGAATCAGTGTTTACTCAGAGTTTGAACTATGTAGAAACGTAATTATTTGTAGGAACATGACTGATTTTTCTATTTAATAATTTGTATTCCTACTATACCATATGTCGGTGTGCCTAGAAAGCATTATTTGCATTAGTGCAGGCTCTCATTTCATTTGGGCTCACTGCTGCTTTTGGAGCTTTTCATTTTGCCACTGAAAAGATTCAGGGCAAAAGCAAGTGAACTGCAATATTTCTGCTGTATTAGACGTGCAGACTTTTTAGAATTTGCATACGTCTCCATAACTAGCTGTAATTTTCTCCCCGTTCTCCACAGCAAGCATCTTAAGTATTTTGCACTGCCCTGTTTTGTTCTGCCATGAGTGTCCTTATCCTCATGTGCTGCCACATATGGCACAGCCTGTTACACATTTCTAAAAATAAAGTGCTGAGCATTTTGTGCCTGGATATCTCTGTGGAGCAGTAACACTCCTACAATATGTGGGATTTATTCTTTCATTTAGACAAATATTGTAATATTTGTATGTAAACTGACATATACATATTTTGTCTTTGTCTTTTCAGCTGTGAAGACCAGCAGACGTCAAGGCTGCGTTTCTCTCAGCAAAAAGGTAAGAAGCTGGTAACGGAGACGAGAACGTGCTTAATGACAGAATGGTAACTCATCGGTTTGCTCTGGATAGGATGGACGCCGTCTGTCGACAGTTGTACTGCGGGGACAAACTTCAAACAGGCACATGTTTATTTTCATTATCATGAAAGAGAAGTAGCTGGAAATGAAAATGTGATTCCGCTTTTCACTAAGTTGAATGAACACTGTGAAGTTTGATTCGTAATAGAAATGTGGTGGAGGTTGATGTTAACAGACTTGGAGCCAGTGATGTCGTTCAGTTTGCACCTGTCATCATTTGTCAGTATGTTCCTCAGAGGAATTCACATACAGTACAATGTCCAAGTCTTCTTTGCTGACATTAGATAATAATAATAACCTACACCGGAGACGTGCTAATTCCTCTCAGTGTAGTGGAGATGTACTACGTGCTCCACGTTTGTCTTGGCAAGACTTGTGGGGTTGAGGACTTTCTGCTGACAGGGGAGTCTGCAGCAGTCAGGGAAACATTCAGAAGCAGCGTTCAAGGAGTTTAAGCTGAGAAACGTTTTTGATGATAGGTTTCATCCTGCAGGCTCTGCTCTGCATTTCTTATTTCTCTTGATTGAAGCTGCAGCTACAGCCTCTGTGTGTTTTCATGTGCAGTTTGAAGTTTTGTCTGTTTCATTTTTTGTCTTTTATGATTCACTCTCAATCGCGGAATCACAGTGAGAACAGCGTGTTGGACATGCGTCATTTGCACTTCAGCCGTATAACTCATAATATATACTTTCAGCCCTGGGAGCTGTTGAAAGCGAAACAGCCACTTCCTCTCAGCTTGTGTTTACCCAGCAAGGCTGAGTGTGTATGAGCTCCACGTACCTGGTTTGAAGCCAGGTGGCTCTGTATCGAATATGTGATCTCTTCTGAGGACGCTAAAGAAACTGCTGATTACTTTTACATATTTAATTTAAGTCAATAAAGTTTGTGAACTAAATGTGTGTGCCCCCAGACACATCTGCATCGCTCTGCAGCAGTATACAATAATGTACATTTTCAAGCTGAGTCAATAAGCTGCTTGCAGAGGGCAATTAACTGGCAGCATCTGGTGCTCAGCCATCTACTGTAACCGTGCTCCAGTCCACAAATGAACTTTCAGTTGCTGTGTGTTTTAGTTTTCAAACAATTAATGAGCTCTAATGTTGGTTTGTCTTCTGTTAGGCTCCAATGAACAGCTAGATTTTAACTTAATCAGATGTGCATTAAGTCTAAAGATAAATGCAGTTAGAAGAATAAATGCAGGTTAAAATGGTTTTAGGAAGAAGTAAAATGCAAATGATCCTGTGGTTTGTGCTTCGCTCTGTATCTGATGAAAAGTGCTCTTTTTCCCTTTTGGCTTTTAACAGTAGCAGGCTGCAAGTGGTCTGAGAGGCACGGGACAGAAAACACATCAGTGTCCTGCCCAGTGGTTGAACACAAACATTTTTGTGTTTTTGCATAACTGAAAGGATTAGAAATAACTCATAAACAAACCCATAATGGAAGATTTCTGAGTGTACCCTCTCTGTTTCTCAGGCTTCGTTAACCTTGGATCTTAACTAAACACAGTGGAGGTTTATCTTGGACATTTTTCCTTAACCCCTGTTTCTATCATTGTTGTGTTCAACCAGTGTCATCCCAGCCTCAGCAGCTGTCCACTGTCCACTGTTGACAAATCTGAGCTGTTTTCTCATGGCTGATTATTCGAGCATGAACTCATCTTCTGACAATGTGGTGGAACACAACAGTGGAAATACTGTAAATCTTGACACTATTTATGGTGCAGAGCGTCTTTCATTGTCTGAATGAACCGTTTTTTGTCCCAATATTTCTGACTTTTCTCCCGACTCCCGCTGTTTCCATCTTTTTGTTTTGCCAATCAGTGAATAAGTGATGCTGCAGGACCTCGTTTAAAATGTTGTTTAAAAAACCCAATTCTGTTTTATATTAACAATAATCAGTTTCTCTTCTTAGTTGTCAGCATTATTTTATTTCCTCAGCCAAGTGGAATAAAACTGAACTAGCAAAATGTTTGTTTCTCTGTTTTATGGAGGTCGTAATTAGTACCAGGCAGGTTTATTACATTTTAACATCCCAACTTCGTTGCCACCCTGTTGCCAACTGGATGAAATGTTTGGACCTTTAGCAGCTTGACTGGTTTTTGTTTTGTTTTTTCCTCTGCTGAGAGAAACGTCTCTGCTGGAGACGGCTGAAGAGACCCGTCTGATCAATCTCGTGCTTAGACATTCCTCTCACACTTTATTCTTCTGGATCTGGTCCAGGTTGGCCCGTTCAGAGCCGGGTCTGCAGTAATTCTCAAAACAGTCCAGGCAGACTGTCTAACTCTCAACAGACTGTGACTGAAAGCGTATTGTGATCACATGAATGTATTGTTGACTATTTATTTAATTACTAATATCTTTATAGTGTCACCTCGTCTTAACTTGTGTAGTGACAGATATTTAATATGAAACCAGACTTTAAAAATCCCCGGCTGCACTGTGCTCGACTGAGACTTGAAGCCCAGCAGTGTGTCTAGATATTTAAATGGTAGGTGTAGTGTAAGAGTATTTGTGCTACTCCATTGAACACCTGGCAGTTGTGGTTGATACAGACTTGATTCACAGTGGTGACTGTAAAAGCAGAAGCTGAGAATTATCTGGAATTACAGAGTCGACATCATTTAGCAGCCGTGCTGCCTGCAGGTAATAAAGGGTCCATCAGAGGTGATGACAGCTTGGTCAGTTTCTGTCCTCCGACTGTTTGTGGAATTAGAGGATGTGGTTGGTCTGCCAAGTGTCCCCTGAACACTTGGAGGTGTCACGCTGAGACAAGTTGTAGTTAAACCGACGTGCTCAACATTATGTTGTAAAGTCACTTCAGGACAGACGAACTGTCAGCGTTTCCTGAGTGTGACGGTGCTTTTTCAGTCCATTGTGACCATCATGAATCCAAGATGTTTGCAGCTTTTTGTTGAAACGAGACAAACAAACTTTTACAACCATCCTTCATCTCTAGAGGAAGTGAGTGTTTGGGGTCACGTATCACTTAGAGTACCGAGATTTGTTCCAGTGAATCATAAGAAGCTGTTGTTGTTCTGTCTCCACTGGCAAATTAGTGATTAACTGCAGGTTCTGGTTGGAAATGAAATGCCACCGATGCCGGGAGAAGTGAGCACAGGGTTTCAGAGTTACTAATCATGCAGTTTGTCAACTTGCTGTTCATTTGCTTTATGAGAACTGGTCTCAGTGGCTCTTAATAAGCCTGGAAAATGGCTGACTGTTAACCACATCTTGCCCTGACTCTTCATACCATCACTGCTTTCCTTCCACTGATGGCCTTTTTAATGGTAAGCAGTGACCATGCCTTCTGGTGGGGGGGTGGTTGACTGAGGCCTTCATCACAGCAGCTGGCTGGCACAGTTGCAGTGAATCATATGTTTTTCCAGGCAGAGAGGCCGAGCCTTTGGGAGGATTGTGTAATCCCAGCTGAACTGCTGCCAAATGGAACAAGCTTTGGTGTGAAGAAACCTATTGACCTCCTTGGCATTCAAATGTAGGTGACGTGACTCGTGGGCATGCACTGCATTGGAAGCCTCTGAAATCAAATTGGTTAATACTGGGGTGGTACTGATCAAACCACAGTCATGTGATCATGCTTCGTTGTAATTTTGCCTGCAGCAAAGCTACAGAGATCATCACAGTGAGCAAGACTCACTTCAACTAACAACACCGCTCTCTGCATCAAACCAGCATACAGTTCCACTATTTGACACTCACCCAAATAAAACTTGACAGGAAATATTCAATTTTGACAGCAGAGGAATTATGGAGCAGTGCAGACTAAATCTAGGTGTCACAGCACGACGCGTTTTATTTCTCTGCCCCGTCCTTATAATTTACCTATGTAGACTTGGAAGCATGTGACACAAATGACCAGAGAGACCGTTCTGCACAGTACAGTGGCAAAGTACATGTACTTTATTCGGACTTATCATCTCCATAACAACTACTGCCAAGAACCAAATTATAACCAAACTATAGGGAGCATGTGCTCACTGACATCGGTTCACCTCTGCATACCTCTTCAGACCCTTTTCTGCTGGGAATCACTGGCACATATGCGCAGTGAGTCACACTTGTATTTAGGGACTTACTAGCAGGGTGGTCTACGTCTGGTTTGGTGGCTCTTGTGTTTCACTAATGTATTTTACTCAGCGTTCTTAAAATGCGACCGTGGGGCAGTGAGTGCAGTGAGAGAGGAGTGGAGCTGGCATGAGATCTCCAGTGTCCGGGAGAAGAGTGCTTTGTGGCCAACTGACTGATGCATTTGTCTACATTGTTCTGAATGCGGTTCGAATGTCAACACACAAATGCAGCACAACGTGATCCACCCGTATTTTAAGCCGAGTCTTGCAGAAGTATTGAGATGAAAGTGAGTTGATGTTGATGATATTACACCGCAGTTTCCATATTCCACATTATGACACTTCTTCTGCGGGATACGTCCTCGGATTCCTTCATCAGAGAAGAAGTCATACTAGACAGTAAAAAATGTAATGCCTGTAGTGATTTACTGGCTGCAGGCAGCAGTGAAAGTTGGCTCTTTACCAGGCAGTTTGTCACGGTGGTCTCTGAGCTCACTGGTTGTTTGATGTAGACAAGCTGTTGTGCCAGGAAAAGGCTGCATGTGGATGATTAAACTTTTTAATCTGATTGCAGAGCTACACTTTGAAAGTGCGTGTCACTCACTAGATACCATTTGTACATTTCTCTTTGTTATTGTGATGTGGTTGTGTTGTTGTTGAACAGTGAGGCTACGACGTCCTCGGTCAAGGTCACGGGAAACATGAAACGTTCAGTTTGTATCAGAGAGAATAAATTACAGCAAGTAATGAATCACAGGTATTTACTGTCTTCCTACTCATTGAGGCAGCTGGAGTGGCGTTCATCGTTTACGATGTGTTTGTAGCATAAAGATTGTCGGTGCCACACATCAGCCGAGTTGAATCCACAAATACAAAAGTATCAGATAAGTTCTCGTCTGATGTAACCATGGCAACCAATATTTGAACACATCCTCCTGTAATAGAACAGTTGTCAGAGTTGAAGCCTGGATCTTTATTCATAGTAGAAAACAAAAATTGCAGTTTTTCAAGTGGAATACTTTCTTTGTCCTTTTCTTGCTGGAAGTCCGTGGTTACTGGTGTCAGATTATTAGGAGACAGATCTGAACTGCAGACGGGTCAGTCAAGCACACACACGTGGAGGTTGGAAATAGGTCACCTTGATGGCAGCATGTGTCTCTTTAGAGCTAACAGTGGTACCTGCATGTTACCCACGCACTGATGCACCATCAAACCATCACATATTCTGTTTTTTGTCTAATGACCTTTTTATCTTCCTTTCGGTCCATCTGACACGAGCTCCAGCCAAAGAACTCAACAGCTTTAATGCACAGACTTGATGTATGGCTTCCTTCTAGATTAGTAATTTCAGTGGACTGTGTTAAGTGATAGTAGTTTTCTTAAGTCCACCTGAGGGTCACACACATTTAACTAAATGTAGAAATCACAGATTGTTATTGATTAACTTTGAATGGCGGCCCCTCAATGTTATATCTGTTTTCAAGTACCCTTCACAGTTAATATCTGTATGATGAATGTGCTTGGAAGTCGAGCTTCTGCTGATTTGGCTTCTTGGACTGAGGCTGGTCCCACGTCCAGTGTGGTTTTCTTTGTGGTTATTGGAAACAGTCGTTTTAGGTTGAACACGTTTTCCATCAATTTATTTTCCCTTTCATGGAAAGAAAAAGCCACACGGCAACAACATAACAACAAACTGCCACATGGACGTGCGGCTGGGTGCTATATTGAGTTCAATGAGCCATTACCCACATGTTCTGGCCGCTGTTTGTCTCGACTTTCCTCTGCCTGAAACCTAACACCTGCGTCGGTGCCGACAGAGATGCGTCACCTGCCTGACTCAAACATTTACCAAGCCCACTCCGTCTTTTTCAGTCGCACACGTACACATGAATAGAAACGTGAACATGCAAACACACACACGGGCAGACAACAGACGTCACCACCAGCCAGGTGGGTAATTACTGCACCAGGCTTTATTTCTCACACTCTCATATGTAGTTTATTTCCAGGTAGAGGTGGTTATCTTTGTGTCACGTCATCATTTCCTCTAGCGTATAATTTAACTATTAATCTGAATGGATTTTACTCCCAAATGTCAGTTTTTGTGGATCCATCACGTCTACTCTGCCATTCAACAAGGGTATATCAGTATTTCTTGCATTCTGAAAAAGGAAACTGTGTAATTGCTCTTTTATGATCCACATCTCTCTCTGATACTAACAAAGGAAATCGACACAGGCCATGTGGAACCCAACCATAAATATTATTTGACAAGTTTACCTTAACCTGATTCATGTGTGCATTCCTGTGGGAATTTGCAGCTTATTCTCTGTGATGTGATGCGGCTTCATTCACACAGACAAACTGTTTCATTTTACATGAGACTGTGCGAAATGCAAGTCACACCATGAGCACCGAGCACGATGCCACTGCTTGACTCATACGCAGTTAGAAAAGGCAGAAAAATATTTACTCGGTTCCTCACCCTGTACTTTCTTGTAGCTCTGGAGTGCTCTCTTTTAACCTCCTGCCGCTGCCTGCTGGATGACGATGACCTCACTCTGAACTGTGCCGGCTCACTCCTGTGTGACTAAGACTGCGTGCTTTAGATCAGTTCCATTTTCGCCTGATGAGTAGAGGAGAGGGGGACTCTGAAGTTTTGTTTGAACTGCATTTGCATGGACATGACGACGACACATCATTCGTAACAATGGGAACCTTCACAGCTGAGGGTTATTTAAAAGAGATCACGATGAACCAGCACTCAAATAAATGTTTTTAGAAACGTTCTGCAAAAATACCTAAAATCCCGTTTACAAAAGCATTCAGACCCTTAATTTAGTTGTATCTGTATAGTTAAAGCTCCTTTGGCAGAAATTACAGCTCTCAGTCTACTTGGTAAGTGCACATCTGGGTTTGTGCAGTTGATCCTTTTCTTCCTGGCAGATTCAGTCAAACTCTGTCACGTTTGATATGCAGCATTTGTGAAATGCCTGCTTCGGGTCTCTTCAGACGTTCTATAGTGCTTACGTCTGCGCTTTGGTTGGACCACTCCAACCCGTGAGAGTTTTCCTGAAGCCACTCCAGCGTTGACTCGGCTGTGTGCTTCAGGTCATTGTCGTGCTGAAAGATGAACCTTTGCCCTGGTCTCAGGTGGCGTGCACTCTGGAGTTGTCCTTAACGATCTCTGTGCATTTGACTGCATTCATTCTTCCTTCAGTTTTGCTGAGAAGCCTCCCAGTAGCACCACCTCCCACCACCATGCTGGAGCATAGGTATGGTATCAGGTTTTAGCTGTGCCTGGTGTTTGCCAGATGTTGAAAGCTTGGAGTTTTGCAGAGACTTAGATTTGTTTAGTTTTTTATAAAGTAAGCATTCAAACCATTAACATCCACTAGAATTACAGACATTGGATTATGATGCTGGTATAGTTCAACTTTCAGTGCTGGGGAAGCAGCTTCAGCCTCAGTGTTTTCCAGGGCTGTGCGTTTTCCACATTTTCCAGAGTTTTAGTGTTGGGATTAACTAATGTGAGCTGCAGCTGATCTAATCCTCAGCTGTCCTTTCAGGTAACATTTTAATAGATAAAAGCAAGATAAACTATTTAAACCAGGCTCCTGGGAAATGGGAGCATGTATTAGCTTTAACAGCAACACACTGATGCTGATTTCATGGGCAAAACAATGAAGAAGGTTTTAGTTTGCTCTGTGGTGATTGTGATCACTGAATGCATTAATTCATCTCTTAATAACTCAACTAGACCCTCTCAGGATGGAAACGATGAAGCCTGACACAGTGGAGCATTGCTCAGCCTAATTATGATTCAGTAGCAGTGCATTTAAAATAGATGGATTATAATATGGAACATGCTCCCTGAGCCAATTAGTCCAACCTCATGTGCACTTGTTAGTCAGGAGTAATATTAAGGAAGTGTGCATCACAGTAGGATTTGGAGCTGAAAACGATGTTGGTCTCTCATTTGTTTTTCACACATTTTACTAACAGTTAATGAATTAATTAGTTGGTTAATTTAAACTTTTTATTTTGGCCTTTTTATTTTTTATTTAAAATGAACTAAGATTGAAGAAACTGCAGCATTGAATTTCGTCCTCCTCCACAAACGTCTCCTGAGACGTGTCTGTGTCAGTGTCAAAGCCACCGTTATATGATATGCATCTATTGTCCTGTATGTGAGGGCGGTTTGTGACATTGCTTGCTTTTCAGATAAAAAACACTATTGTTACCTTAGAAAGCAACAAGTTGCTCAGTTGAACACAGATGTTGCTGAGGACTAAACCCAAATAAGCAGATGCACTAATTAACATGCATGTGTTGGCCCAGTTTGGCCCCAGTGTTGAAACTAGGGTACAGACATGCTCCAGCCAAACATTGAATATGTTCCCTGGTCCAGAACTCTGTTAGTTTTGGCTGACTTGACTTGTGGGCTGTTCTATTATTGGATTAGAGGCCATGTTACTGTAATGGGGCCTGGTCATTCCCAGCAGGCACTGCTCTGCCTCATTGATCTATTGAACAATAGCTACATGTTCTGTGCTCGCTCTCATTTTGCTTTTATCTCATGAGCTTTTGTCTGACTCTTTGACTGGTGGTTTTCTCAAAATGAAATCGAATTCTGTGCATGTGCAGTGGCAAATTGTAACCTGCTTACCTCTCACTGTTCTCTGCCGGTCTCTATATTTACTGTATGTATGGGAAAGAACAGGTCTCGGAGTAACTGATACCAAACTATAGCAGACACTGACTTTGTTGGGTTGCTGGATGTGCCTTCCCACTAGGACTGCAGTTTAATCCTCGCTCTGGAACAGGAGAACTATTATTTGAATCATTCATTTGATTCTTAAGAGTCAGTGTATTATGTCCACGGAGATAACCAGCTCAATTAAGGGCCAGTCATACAAGCAATTACAATAGTAAGAATTTCACAGGAGAATCGGTTCGTTCCAGCGGATCAGTGGATACACTAACAGCAGCAAACTAAATCGATGGGAATTTGTTTTCCACTGTTGGTGGACTCATTTGTGCCTTTTACCAAAAGCAAGTGAGTCCTGTCCAGGAAAAACCTGTCATAGCGTGTTATCTCCCTTACTTTTATTATCTGACAGAGTGAGTCCAGAAAAATGTATTTTCCTAAATTGTTCCCAACACACCACCCTATAAAACTGGGACCTCATTCAGCCTTCAGCTTCCTTTTCTTAAAGGAATTAGTTCAGTGTTTGTTATTTACTGTAAACTCAGTGTTTGCTGTTTGGGTTTTTAGCATGTGACCTAAAATATGGAAGTCTCTTCTGTTTGGTGGGAAAAGAAGACAGAGCAGTATGTACCCCTGGTTTTACGCCTCAGAGGTTTGATTCAGGTGCAGTTTTTCTTCAGGGACTCTGGCCTCCTCCACAATGACGGCTCACGTTTGCTCCAGACTGCTCTGTTGTTCAGTAGAACAAGTAACGGTGTCATCTTTCCCATCACAGCGTCTTTTGGAGCAGACAGATGTGTGATCGTTATGTATATTAAAATGTTTACATATATTATTCACCTACAAGTTAATAATATAATTACTTTATTGCTTGTAAAGAATCCTGCACAGCTCATTTCTCTGAACTGTGCTAGTGCTGCTGATAATACTGTTAACATGGTGGCGTGGTGGGTAGGAGCGGTTAGTACCCCTGCCTCATGTTCCCTGTGTCGGTTTCCTTCAGGTAAACAGCCCAAAGACATGCAGTTAGGGTAACAGGTGACTGTAAATGCTCATAGATGTGAATGGTTTCCTCTGTGTTAACAGGATCCAGAGCCATATTCCATATTCATATTAGAAATGAATTGATTATCATTGTTATAAAAATATATTATTAATTATTTAACCAGTCCAGTAGGATTTAAATGGGCTCTAAATGAGTTTCTGCTGTTTTTTCTTTCAGCATATGGGTTCTGTTGATAATGTGAGTCTGCGTTAGATCAAAGCGGTGTAGGTGTAACTAGTTGGGTTTACAGTCAGAGGGGGAGGGATGCTTTGTGCCTATGCATCACCGTGTAGGAGCATACAGCGTATTAGTAATTATGAATATGAATGTTTATATTTTCAAATGCATTTGCAGTTCAGTAGGATCTGTGTGAGGGTAGCAGCTCTGCTTTCTGTTCAAGGAGTTTAAGGAATGTGAAGGGATGGAGAAATTTCATTAACCTCCTATGACTGATGCTGCAAAAGGGTGATGATGTGGAGGGAATCAGTTAGCATCGATGGCAGGGAGCAAAGCTGAAAGGTGGACGAGTAAAGTAGACGGATGAAGCTACAGACTGACTGCATCCTGGTGCAGCAGGTGGATGAATAGTGCAGTCACATAAAAGAGGCAGGCAGGTAAATAAAGCATACAGGCAAACAGACAGGCCTGCATCCAGATGGATTAACCAGCACGGAGAGAGGCGGAGCCGAGGGTGATATATGTAGGTGATCAAGTGTGACTCAAATTGAAAATGGTGCGTCATCAGCCTCTTGCTCCGTGTTTCATACAGTGCACAATACTAATTCAACGTTTACCTGAGTGTAAATGTCCTTAATTCTTCTGACAAGTTGAAAATATGCATCATTTAGTATTAGTTCATCCTTTGTACTGATGGTTCCCAGGTGATGATCCCCTAATGTTGACACTTATTCAAGATATTATTTCAGTCATTGAACAGTTTGCCATCATGTTTCGGTACCAACTGACTTTGAAAGCATGACGTACACTACAGTACAGACTTATTGTGAGTCGTTACACAGCATCAGGGTTAAACGTTTCTAAATGAGCAGAGCTGCCTGGTGAATTACATAAGATCCAAGCGTGATTAGTAAGGTGGGTTTGTTGTCTGCTGCGTGAACACTGGAGCCGTATTCCCACACTGGATTTGGTAGCAGTCTAATGACTTGGTTGTCCTGAAGTGTTCCACAGGCTTCACAATTACATTTGATCTCAGTAAATCCTTTTCTCATCGCAACATCGTTAAAATAGAAAAGAGATTTCTGTGTTTGCAGCTGCTGTAACTGCGTTTTCCACATCCCATACTCTGTGGTCCTGCCGGTGGTTCCGCTGATAACCATTTCATCATGTTATTAGTTTATCGTACACTGTCCTCTTTGCTTCCTCTTATCTCTTTACGTCTTCCTGCTGTTTGTCTGATCATTCTTCAGGCTTGCACAGGCTGATGCTGCAGCGATTGCAGTCCAAAAGAGGAATAGTATATTATATCTGTGGTTTTCAGTGTAGAAACCAGACCACCGAGGCTCCAGTGTGTGAGATCTAATCAGAAGAGAGCAAGGGAGGATTTTTCTTTTTTACTGTGACTCTGAAACAGATGCTGAGTCTTTGTGAATTTGTACAACAATACAGAATTTGTAGTATTTCAAAAATGCATTTATGTCCCCATAACTCACCCTGACGCTCCTCAGCAGTTCAACAAAGTCTTCTCTGTCTCATCAGTTTGTTAGATTAGCTTTCGGGGGATGATCGCTGAGTTCTGTCCATCGTGATTGTTCCTCTGAGAGACAACTTTCCATTCTGACAAATCACGACTATAATAACTGGTCAAATCTGTGTTTGGATGGTGTTGGTCCTTTCAAAGGTTCTAACACTGTGAATGATGCCAATAGTTTTGGAAAGTGTTCTTGGCTTTGGTCCAATCACTATCAACAGGAGGCTTGTGGAAGTGCTTGACTGATTGAAACAAAGCCCAAAGCAATAACAGAGACAAATGTACAGGCTACACGACAGGTAGTGAACAAACGGAGGCAGTTATTAAGGCCAAAGGATCAGAAATATATTTTATTTTCCCACAAAATCGGCCACAGAGGCAATTTTTGAAACGCTGCCTAAAATGTTGATAACATCTCCTCTAAGTGCTAAACTGAGATAAACAGCACGTTAGCAGCTCGTCGTTCAGCTTTAAATGTCTCTGTTGTCTTGTTACCAGCGTTGACTTCAGTGTCAACATGAGGTGCCAGACAGACACATTCACTCCTGTATGTGAACACATCACACATAGGAGCCAGATTCTAAATGTCTCAGTCAGGGTCAGAAGCTGCCGGAACGGATGAGGGGCCTCAGCAATGACCCTGGCTGACCTCTGACCTTTAGCCCCCACATACAGCAGCCCTGTGTTCCTGTTGGTCCCAGACAGGAGCAGCTCTGTTGGAGAGGTCTTGACTTTCTTCTCTTTCTTCTTCCTCTATTTAGTCTTCGTTCAGCACTGCTGTGATTCACAAACGTCTCTTCAAACTTCACATCTCTGGATATTTCATTTAGATCGAACGCTCTGTGTTTGGTCTCCAACGTCTTCTGAGAAAATATTTGGTTCTTTAGCTGCTTAATGCTCCACTGTGTTCAGTGTGTTGTGCAGTTTGGTGCTCGGTCGGAGCTGTGTTGTATTGAGGATGAACCAAAATAGTGATGAGAGCTGGAGACTGAGGTAATAGTTTTCACAAGCAGCATCCTTTTGAAATAGTAATAATATAGTTTTAATGAAATTAGAATTATCCAGTGACACATGCAGGTTATATAACCCTTTAACCAGAATATATTGCCAGCTGCCTGGGATTTGTGAAGATGATGTTCGTTCAGGCTCTTGTTGATGTTTTCTGTCACTTGCTATGTGGAGAATTGACTGTTCAGCTCTAGTTGTGAATTGCTTTGTTGCTTTATTTTACGTTTTGAAGTCTTTTGCCTGCAGAGACTTTTTCTTTGTCCCTCACAGAGACCAGATGGGCCGTTTTCAAAAAGCGATAAATTTTTTTGTCTGCTCTTTTGTTTTATGGAGCATAACAATGGCCGCGCTGTGCACAAATTAGCACGTTCTTCACATTCATAAAATCTCATTGTTTATGACGGTGCAGATTTTTCTCAAGTGTGTGTGTGTGTGTGTGTGTGTGTGTGTGTGTGTGTGTGTGTGTGTGTGTGTGTGTGTTCTGCTGCACTACAAGAATCCACAGACGGAGTGAAGTGAGCAGCAGTGCTTTTTTCCATGTAGGACACTAACAAAGATGTTACCTGATGCCACAGTTGATTAATGTCACTTTTATTATATTAATATTTTAATTCCATTCACTGTCATCTGCAAGAGAAGTGTGTATAAGTTTAAAGTGGATGCACCCTAAAACGGCAAAGAACATCTGGCTCATTTATCACAGTCAGTGAGTTTCATCACTGTGCTCAGGTTTTGAACCTCCTGGATTTGTGCCGTGCAATAAACCTGAACGCTTCTATTTTATTTCCCCCTCGCTGTGTTTGTTTTGTGCAGGTATAGCTTCAGCCCCCGTCCACACCACCTGCCAAGATGGTGGCGTTGTCGCTGAAAATATGTGTTCGCCAGTGCAATGTTGTGAAGACGATGCAGTTTGAGCCCTCCACAGCCGTCTACGATGCCTGCAGGATCATCAGAGAGAGAGTCCCTGAGGCTCAGACTGGACAGGGTGAGACAGCACAGACGCTGCACAGGGTTTACACTGTTTACAAGAACAGACACATAAAGTGTAGAATTACCAACAGGATTATTTACTACGAATCTGTTTCTGAAAGTTAGTATGTCACATTACAGTAAGACAGATTGTCTGTCCCTCTTGAAACCAGCGTGTGAGTGTCGGTCTTTTCTGGAATTGTGTGTTATGTTCTGTTATATCGTCAGATAAAGTAATGTCAGGACCAGGCCTCTCTGTCATTAGTTGTTGAATGTGGTCACTACACAGATTCTGTATTTGTAGTTGATTTCATGTAGTGTGATCGAGTATGAACAATAACTTCATCACAGTAATCACTGAACAGCTGTTTTTCCCCTCACTGCTCCAGCTTCAGACTACGGTCTATTTCTGTCTGATGAAGACCCCAGAAAAGGCATCTGGTTGGAGTCTGGAAGGACACTGGACTACTACATGCTACGCAATGGGGTAATCAGATCCACCTGCTGTAACTCGCACACAAATAATGAATGTGAATATGAAATATGTACTCATACACACATTCAACGCGTGTTCCCTTGGAGGCTGTGTTGACTGAACCCGTGGCGAGCGATGTGTGAATAACATTGACCTGGACTAACCTACAAACGGCACACACTGGGGCTCAATGCGCCCAATTGAACACACAAACGCTCCTCATCTCCTGAACAAATTCACACTGACATTTACACCATGTATGAAGCTGTTGTTATAGTAATAATCTCCTAACTACAATCCCTGAAACCTGCTGACTGATGACATCTATTGCGCTGAAGTGATCTTATTTTGAATAGATTACAGTCTAAGTGCTCTCATAGTGGAGGAAATAAAAACAGTTCATACAGTGGAGAACAAGAACATAAAGAACCATGATAGAATATAAACAGGTTAAAACTGGGTATTAAGAGAAATGAGAAATTCAAAGGGAGCTTTTAAAAGTGAGATTAAAGAAGTGCTCCAGCTTGTACATCCTTTGCCAGCTTGTTTCCAAGTCGCTGATCCCTGCTGCCAGAAGCCCGACTGACTGTGGTTCTCCATGTATCCATGTAGCTCCCTCCCTCCCTCTCACTTTATCTGTGGTTTTACTGCTCCTCTTCAAATCCACCAACGGCAACCCAGGTAGAAGGCATGACTGTGACCGGTTATTCAGAACCAAATCTCTCCTCATTGTTGCGTGTGGAAGGGAGCAGCGGGTGTGATAAGCAGCCGTTAAATAAGGTTTTCCGTCCTGTATTCTCCACTCGCTCCACACAAACTGGATGCATTTGATCATTTTCTCAGCAGCTTCTTTCAGCTTCTCTCTGTCTCTTTTCCCTCTTGCATTTCATTTCTACATTCCTCCCCTTATTGATTTTTTTTTCTCACCTGTTGTCTTTGAGCAGGATATCCTAGAATACAAGAAGAAGCAGAGGCCCCAGAAAATCAAGATGTTGGACGGGGCCGTTAAAACCATCATGGTGGACGACTCTAAAACAGTGGGAGAGCTGCTTGTGACTATATGCAGTAGAATAGGTACATCGTTTCTTCTCTGTGCTTAGGGGCTTTTAATAAAATGCTCATTTCAAATTCATATTTTGTGTTAAAAAATGAAATGTGTGTACTGACAGGGAGACTTTTTTCCGTTTTGATTCCAGGCATCACAAACTACGAAGAATACTCTCTGATCCAGGAGACGGTGGAGGAAAAGAAGGAAGATGGGATGGGCACACTGAAGAAAGACAGGACTCTGCTACGGGACGAGAGGAAGATGGAGAAGCTGAAAGCCAAACTGCACACAGACGACGACTGTGAGTAAAGTTATAGTCCAGGTTTATAACTCATTAACCATTTTGGTATTTATGGTCTGGTTGGACGCACAGCGTGTGCCCTCAAGATACTTCAGGTGGATGGTGTACGGTCCTGACTCTGTAAATCAACAAACAAACTCACCAAGGCACAAAGAGCCTTAACAAAAGTAAATGACCTCTTTAACGCAGCTTCTGAGCTTCTTCTGAGAAGATGGAAACGCGTTCCACAAATGAAACCGTCAAGTTTCACACACATCAGTCGGACCTTTACAGTAGAGTCGGGAGAAAGAAGCTACGTCTCAGTAAATCTGCAGTAGAGTTTTATTGTAGTCATGAAAAGTAGCTTCTATCTAAAACCTTAGATATCTAATGAATGATTTCTTATTTTCTTATTCTTGGTCTGACTGCTCATATTGGATAATAACCCTCCACTGTAGCTGCAGCCTGTTTGTCTGTTATCTTCTGATCCTGGGTTCTGTTTACAGTGAACTGGTTGGACCACAGCAGAACATTCAGAGAGCAGGGGGTGGATGAGAACGAGACACTTTTGCTCAGGCGCAAATTCTTCTACTCGGACCAGAATGTGGACTCCCGAGACCCGGTCCAACTCAACCTTCTCTACGTACAGGTCTGCTCCTGTTCTTCAGAGACGTTTCAGCGTGAACTTTTGTGCCATAATAAAATGATTTGAACGCGTGATTTGAAGCTATAATATTTTTATTCCAATTTTACGTTTACACAGTGATGGTTTTGTCTTTCAGGCTCGAGATGACATCCTTAACGGTTCTCACCCCGTATCATTTGATAAAGCCTGCGAGTTCGGAGGCATTCAGGCCCAGATCCAGTTTGGGCCTCACATAGAGCATAAGCACAAACCTGGATTCTTAGAGTAAGGATCTCCTCAGCCCACAGGACTGGAAGAAACCCAATGACTTTTCTTTTCTCCAGATCCTTCATTAAATATTATGTGTTGAAGTAACTTGCACCGTTTGAACATTTGTATTTGTTTGAGGCGTAAATTTCAATTTTCTCCTGTGTTTTGTTTCTTTCTCAGCCTGAAGGAGTTTCTCCCCAAAGAGTACATAAAGCAGAGAGGAGCAGAAAAGAAAATATTCCAGGTGTGGTGCCATTGTTCTGTTGCTGAATGCACACTCATGGTTTTAATTTGACCTAATTTTAATAGCTTGATGTTCAACAAATGCATCTTCTGACCTGCAGGAGCACAAAAACTGTGGAGAAATGACAGAGATCGAAGCGAAAGTGAAATATGTCAAACTGGCACGGTCTCTGCGGACGTACGGTGTCTCTTTCTTTCTGGTCAAGGTAAGATGATAATCTGACATTTATCTGCGTGCTTTTACAAAAATGTGACATTTTAATGAAATACCACCACACAGCTTTATTCAAAGAAAAGATTATCCACCCTCGAAAAGTGAAGTTTAGTTCTTGACTTTTTCAAAGTTTTGGGGAATCAGCTTTTAGAAGGAGTGGAGCTGTAGTCGGAGCCTTTTTATATCTCCTGAGTGTGAAATTTGTTCATGGGCTCAGTGTTAAAATGGATAAAGAGGCTGAAGGCGTCGCTGAGCAGGAGGAGAAATGTTCTGTGTTCACCTGGAGTTAAAACACTCCACTCAAACACACTGCGTCATGTAATGCTATTCTATGGTTTGTCTGGTAATTTGGTAACGTTAGAAGCTAAAGGCTCCAAACGTGGGTTTGACTGAGGTTTTATCTTCTGAGAAATGTGTTATTTTTTATTTTCTGCTACACATGATGCTCTTAACTACACTAACTATTATCATTCATGGAAAATCTAATAAAAACCATTTTGTAGATTAGAAGCTTTTTTCAAACATCAGATAATCCATTCATAAAACGGCTGTCTCTCTATAAATGTAGATGTATTGAAATAACGAGGAGCCACTGGGGATTTTCATGCCATACATTTTCCATCAAACATCTCCTTCGCTGTCTCAGCCAATCACTAACACACACACTCAAACACACACCGGCAGCTCCTCGTCTGCAGGGAGTTCAGCGTTTTTCCTGGAAGGAAACCAAGTGTTGTCTTTGCAGCCGAGTGTGGCACCCCGACTATTGCAGAGCGAGAATGGAGGAAGTGAAGACTGGGAGACAAACCTGCGACACTTATTTGGAAGAATAAGTCCAACTGCCAGCAGATGCCTGCTGATTGGAGCAATTTGCTCATTTCCAGTTGTGGTTTCTGTGGAGCTGCTGTGACAAGAGTGACAGAGAACTGTTTTTTTTTCCTCCTCCCATCGTTTGCCATCAAGAGGACATGCTGAATAAAATCACGGGAAACTTCCCTGCTTTCATCAAGAAACTGATTTTCTGAGCTCAGAGCTCAGGTCTTGTAGAACATGAGATGGTTTCTGGTCACTTGTGCTGTCACTCACTCTCACACTGTTCCAACAGGACAAATCTTCGCCCACAGCCTCTCGGTCCTGGAACTCTGTTCCTCCTGATCAGCTTCACATCTGCATATGTTCAGCTGTGATGTTGTCATCATCCTTAAATATACGCCCTGGAAAAAAATCATCCCATGGTTCCTAACCCATTACCTCTGGAGGCCCCAGCGATTTTACAGGCCCTCAAGGGGTTTTACACAACTCGCCTCTTTGCCCTCACGTCACAGCCCATCACGTTTAGTCCATCTGCTCCTCGACTGCAGGTCCTGAAGAAACGTTTGCTCTTTCCATGCAAAGGAAAAGCCAGTGTTTAACTACAGAGAGAGGTTGAGACTTGTTAACAGGCCGATAAAGACGTGATTAAGACGTAACATTTTAATTACTAACCGGTTTGCCTTTTTTAAACCGATAGACAGATGAATACCCATCTGGGTAGATCAGAGTGACAGCAAAATTAGAGCTTCATGCTGTGAGGCCTGGGAATTAAACGTTTTGTTCATGAAATGCTGTCCTGTCTGTGATTCTGCAGGCAGAGGAACTGGAAGATGAAAGCTCAATAATGTGGGCAGAGCGAAGGGAATAACGATGATGGTTTATTTGGAATCTCTTGTTCATTAAACATTTTAATTTACACTGTGTGGTGCAATGAGAGGCACCTGCCATCTATAAACAAGCTAAGAAAAGCAGATATAAATTCAAAGATGATAAGACATATTAAAACATGCAAAGCCACAAAATAAGACTTGAAAGCAGTTCTAAATCATGAAATTGTCAAGGCACAGTTATGTCTAGGGGATTTAATTACCACTATCACTCTTGAGAGACACACTGGCTTTAAAGAAGGACTTTATAACTCACAGCAAAGACTGGAAGCGTCTTTAAACTGACAGAAAAAGCCAACACCCTCACAGTAGTAAAATCATCCGTTGCAGTTCCCAAAACTGTAATATTTGTTCAGTGAAAACCTTTTTGTCACTGAAGTTGTTGTAATTGATCATTTCTCTGTCACAGTTTTTGCTAAATGATCCCTAATAGTTAGAGAAGGAAAGTCTAGTAGCTGTCAGCTTTGGATATTTTCCAGTCTAAATAAAATTCTGTTTACGTGTCCTTCGCAGGAAAAGATGAAGAGCAAGAACAAGCTGGTGCCGCGGCTCCTGGGCATCACCAAAGAGTCTGTGATGAGAGTGGATGAGAAGACCAAAGATGTGGTTCAGGAGTGGCCTCTGACCACTGTGAAGAGGTGGGCTGCGTCGCCCAAGAGCTTCACCCTGGTGAGAAACACAACCTCCACATTCACAACACGGCTTAATGAGAAAACCTGCAACATGTGGCCGGACACTGACAGCCGCAGCTCATTTTATCTTGTGTTCATAGCTCACACACCAAGCACACTGTTCCTGCAGTGGCCATTAAACAATCACTGTAGCGCTCAGTCTGCCTCTCCTTTCATTCCCTCATGGACTTGAGCTATTGAACAGGCTCCTTGTCCTCCCTGTCAATATCTTTCCTTTGTGTCAGCACCCGAGTCAATGAGCAACATGGATTTAATCTTGCAGATCTGGTAGACTCACTGTCTCGATTAAGTTAACACGGCCTCTCTTTCTTTCTGCTAATTTGTCCTCACATTTTTCTTGTTTGCACATCATATTTAAAAAACAAAAAATCAGTTCATAACCTCCTGTGTAGAAATCCTGGTTCTTGGCTTTATCACAGTCTCTGATTGTTGCAGCAGCTCGGTGTCACCCTACACATTGTGTCATCTGAAACTAGTTGGCTTCATGGATTCACAATAATCCTCACAGTAAATCCCCGGCCTGTGTACAGTACAGGCAGTGCAGAGATTACTTTCCTTCCAGGCCGGTATTAAATACATGGTAAAGATGGGAGTGTACAGTGTGTATATACATTACAATATATATAAATATGTGTGTGTGTGTGTGTGTGTGTATGTGTGGTGTGTAGGACTTTGGAGAGTACCAGGAGAGCTACTACTCGGTGCAGACCACTGAAGGGGAACAGATCTCCCAGCTCATTGCTGGTTACATCGACATCATCCTCAAAAAGGTGAGACATTAACTCTGGAGACACAGGTGAATCCTAATGAATCAGTAGCCTGCTGTGACAGATACAGTGTCAGATCACTTGATGCCTGATGTCCTAGAGCTACTGAGCCATGCAGCTCCAGGTAGATAAAAGGTAGTTTAGTACGGCACAGCTGGACAGTGTCACACAATTTAGAGCAATAAGCCGATCATTTAGCATTGGATTATTAATTAACTACCATCACGTCATATTTCAGTCTCCTTTACTTCTCCTATGCTGAACACCTGGCAGGTGACAGGTGTGTTAAAGGAAGGTAGAATTAAAATGAGTCCTCTTACTGCTGGTTTAGTCTACATGTGTATGATGCTCATATTCATTTCAGTCTTAACTGTAATCTTGTCCTAAATATAGGACCAGATATGTCTCACTGTGGGACCACATGTCCCTCTCTTAGTTGCTTGATCAATTTGGGCCCGACTTTTCTTTTGCATGACACTGATGCTTCTAAATCTGCTTAGCAGGGGTAGCCTCAAGGGAGCTTTAAAAAATACACACAGTTGGCTCCTTTTAAAAGTAAAGTGTATTTTTCTCTGCCCTGCAGAAACAAAGCAAAGACCGTTTTGGATTAGAAGGCGACGAGGAGTCAACCATGCTCGAGGAATCCGTGTCTCCGAAGAAGTATGTAAATGTGTAACTTGTAAAAGCAATGGGACTTTTTTTAAGTGTTGTCATGACAGGCTCAAAACCATGACTAATGAGTGGGGGGGGGGGCACCAGGTTGGCATTTCAAAATAAAAGTTTACTTGAGGAACTCAACAGAAAATGTTAAATGTAAATCAGTGGTTCAGTTACTGTGTGTGGATGCATGGTGGAGTGGGACAGAGCAGCAGCAGATTCTCTGTTGTCACTTAATGTGGCAGAGTCGACAGGAGCTGGTTCTGAATGGTGTTAAATCATTAAATCAAACCATCACAGAGCTGGAAACACTGCCTACATAGTTAGGAGCTAAGCGATTAATGCCTCCAGCGATCCCTACATGATTTCTGCTGCGCTCTGTTGTGTTCCAACTCTGTATAAGCTGTGTAATAATGATGGTTTGTCCATGTGCACAAAAGCAACATCCAAAGTTATTGCATATCATTCCAACAGAACGCTATATCAGATTGGGTCCTTTTTCAATTTCCTCCTCACTACCGCCCGCGACCACAGCGCTCACATCCATCTCCTAGAACCTCATTTCGCCACATGAGCACTTCCTTAGCTTGACTTTATCCTGAGAGATAATCGTTGTGTGAGGAAATTTCACTGCACCGGCCAAGCGCAGGCTCCATCCGAACATTTCCTGATTAGAAGTGTATGAGCTCATTTGTCCACAGTGAACTCTCACCATGTAACTGAAGCCCTTTTTTTCCTGTCTCGTCTCAATTGATAATGTTTTCCTGCTTTTAACAGAGGGAGAATTTGCTGCAATTGTTATTTTGAGTTTTTCCCTTTTTGCTTTTATCTGGACTCGTGCTCAGGGCCTAAAGCAAAAAAGTCTTCAATACTGCAGAAGCATAACAAGCCAAACTCTGGACGGCCTTATCTGAGGAGAAACAAAACAAAGCTTTGTCTTCCAGAAGTACATGGTGGGAAGACTCCGCAGTGTCAGTCTCCTTTGTGTTAGTGGTCCACTGTGACATTACACACAACCACACTGCTGCACTATGTTAACTCTCTCCCATAAACAAACAGCCTAAAAGTAGAAACATGTTTTTTTGTGACTATTTTTCTCTTTTTACATCTTTGTCTTCAAGTGTTTCACCTTGTTGCTGTTATCTTGCCTCTCGCTGTTTGAGTGTGTGTCTGTACTGTATGTTTAAATGTTCAAGAATGAATTTGATCTGTTTGTTATTTTACTTCCTTTCACTGACTCACTCTGCAGCAGACAACATCAGAATTACTGTGTCCATCATACTATGTGACTTATTTGCAGATGCTGTGTTAACCGTCTGCGTGTTGCTTCACCTGCAGGTCGACTATTCTTCAGCAGCAGTTTAATCGTGTGGGCCGGGTGGAGCACGGTTCAGTGGCGCTGCCAGGGGTGATCCGCTCCGGCTCCATTGGCACAGAGTCGCTCAGCATGGGCACCATGCCATCTGCTCAGCAGCAGATCACAATGGGTCAGATGCACCGTGGACACATGCCACCACTGGTAAGACCAGTTCAGCAGAAGCGCTGTCGGTCGTCTTATTTTTCTGTCACATTAATATTATTTAAATAATGTTAGGCAGACGTGTCCTTATCTTCATCTGTTATGTAACGCTGTCTCCTTTCTTGTGGCTGGCTCCTGCAAATTGAGACACTTTGCTTCACATCTTTTATCTCTTATGTTTATTTAAAAATCATTCCAGGCTTTTCTATCGGACACTCAATCTGTTTATTTTGCTGTGTGTAGAGTTCAGCACAGCAGGCTCTGATGGGAACCATCAACACTAGCATGCAAGCTGTGCAGAAAGCCCAGATTGACCTGGGAGAGGTGGACGACCTGCCACCACTGGGACAGGACATGGTACTTTATACACTACTGTGTGCACTCTGTAATATGAAATCTATAATTTGCATACATCATAGAACTCCGATAACTTGGTATGTCTGTGTACCCAGGCATCCAAGGTGTGGATCCAGAACAAAATGGATGAGTCAAAACACGAGATCCACTCCCAGGTTGATGCTATCACTGCAGGAACAGCCTCTGTGGTCAACCTCACAGCTGGTTAGTGGCGCTGACATGACTCAGCTGATTGTGTTGTTCTTTGGTGCATGAATGAAGTTGTTCAGCAGCCAGGCTTTGATTTTATTGCACAATAAAATAATTTATCTTAAGCTGATAATATTATTTAAGGACTCCTGAATGAAGCCAGAAACAGTGTTAAGACGTGTGCTCACAGTTTTACAAGCATGTTTTAGGGGCGCTGTTTTGTGCAGAGTAAACATTTTCTGCCCAATTAGTGACTTGAAAACTGAACGTTTCCTTCAGTTTGGAGTTCATTAACAAAACTTAACAGACCTGTGTAAAATCTAATAGTCCTCTCATATCCTGCTGTGGTTTGGACTCGATGCGCTGGTGAAAGTTTCTGTTGGCTCTTTATTGTATCTGTGTGAGTACAGCACTTTTTTCCTGTTTAGTCTCTAATCCTGGTTAAAGGCCAATGTTTCGTGACTCTTGGTTAGTTAATTTACATGAGTCAGTTCATCTTAAGAGGAATCACTGGATAGCAGTAGCATTTTTTTCTGTTTGGGGTTATTTAAGTCACTTCTTTGTGCCTCTGCTTCTCTAGTGCTGTCCTTATTATGTCCTTCCTCCCCTGCTCAGGCGATCCGATGGACACAGACTACACAGCAGTGGGCTGTGCCATCACCACCATCTCTTCCAATCTGACCGAAATGTCAAAGGGTGTGAAGCTGTTGGCTGCGCTGATGGAGGATGACGTGGGAGGAGGTAATGACCTGATGAAGGCTGCCAGGACACTGGCAGGGGCTGTGTCTGACCTGCTAAAGGCTGTGGAGCCGGCGTCTGGAGAGGTGAGTCTCAAACGAGAGGAGATAATGATAGTCTTGTCAAAACATGTCAAATTGAACTTCTTGTTGAATTGTCTCCATTTTATACGGAACATTTTAACATCGTATCTGTTAATATCATCTGCTGTGCATTTGACATGGTGAAGGAGACAGGTGTGCTCCTGGCTTGTCATCTTGAAGTCTAGCATGGCACATACAGTCCGGTTGACATAATAGGAGGTGTAGAAATTAAAGTGTGAAATGAAGACAAATGCTGCACATCATATTGAGCCCAAACCAACTAGTGCACATGGACAGAGAGGACAGAACAGAAAAGGAAGAAGAATGTGTGAAACTGTAGCCTGACTCTGGATTCAAGCCCATGCTGCAATCAAACTTTTCACCATTTGTGTTATGTGAAATGCCAGATTTTGTGTGCACTTGGTTTTCGACACAGCGTTTTGTTTTGTCCAAACTGACGCCATAAAAAGTTAATTAATTTTACCAGAGATCAGCTCTACTCAGAGACACTGTTCCATCTCTTAATCACGTAGCTCTCCCGGTCCTCCAAACTGCACCTAATTATATGAAAGTCAGTGTCTGGTCAGCCTTAAGCAAGACCTCGGGCTGTGGCTAAGCTGATTGGCAGGATGGTTCTTTATGGAAACGGACCGAGCCAAGAACACTCAGTGAATCATTCCCTCGTGATAATGTAGCCTGCATCTACTTGTAATGTTCTCTCCAGGGTTTTTTGGGAGTTTGTTTGGTCAGAACTGGATATACTGAACAGTGTATGTAGTTTTTTCTTCTACATTTATACTATGTGGGCCGGACAGATAATTAAAAAATAAACATGATGAATTGTTTTGTGTCGACATGACATTTATAATAGCGTGTTGAGAATTGTCCATTCAGATTCTAGTACATTGAAAACTGTGTTAAAAGCCTCAAACAGACCTTTTATCCCAACGATGAGTCTGAACTGCACAGAAAATTGCACTGAAGATGTTTTTGATGCTGCACACTCGGTACAGTGAAACACAGATGTTCCAGTTTCCAACCAGATGCATGTCTAAGTCTCACAGCCTGATGGTTTTTCTGCATGTGTCTGCAGCCGAGACAGACTGTGCTGACGGCAGCAGGCAGCATCGGCCAGGCCAGCGGAGATCTCCTGCGCCAGATTGGAGAGAGCGAGACAGACGAAAGGTTCCAGGTAACGCTGCCCCCCCTCAATTTATCATCATGCCTGTATTCATAGAGAACACTGTGCTGTGCAGCCGCCGCTCACTTGATCAAAAGCACATTGTGACCAGGAGAAAATGGAGGGAACATGTTTTTAATTAAATTGAATGCTTTTCCGTTACACTTGTGTTTTTCTTGTAACTCATGTATAAAGCTGAATTGTAATTGGTATTTTAATTACGTTTTAGTCAAGGTCAAATCTGTAAACGGCTTCAACAACCTACCTGCCACCACACAGTGTATTTTACTGTTGATCAAAAACCAAAATTAAACGAGATGTCAGTTAGACATCATATTAGTGTGAGGTTCTGGTTTTAAGTTGCAGGTCACTGATTGTATTTTCTTCTTCCTTCGACACCTGTTGTGCAGGACATCCTGATGAATCTGGCCAAAGCAGTGGCCAACGCTGCAGCAATGTTGGTGCTGAAAGCCAAGAATGTGGCTCAGGTTGCAGAGGACACTGTGCTTCAGAACCGCGTCATTGCTGCCGCCACGCAGTGCGCCCTGTCCACCTCCCAGCTGGTGGCGTGTGCAAAGGTACAGACAGTAAAATGAGTACTATTAGGACGTGGGTTGGTCACTTGGTGACTCTTGTTTCCTGTTGTTGTGTCTGTTTCTGTGATAGACTGGTGTCCTGTCCAAGGTGTTCTTCACCTCCAGCTCCAGTTTTAAATATTCCACTTGTGTTGGAGTAAATTTTTTTTCCTATTTGGTTGAGTGCACGATAATAATTCCCTGTTTGCTGTTTTGTCATTTCTTATGAGTAAAACTGTGCAGTGAGGTTTGGTAAACAGAGATTTATTTCTTCAAATATGTGAATAGCATTAAATTTATCTGCAGCTACATTTGTTTCCTGAGAGTGAATATTTCATTTCTTAAATACCCCGTGCCCTCATCATGTTTGTGCATCCTGAATTGTACAACCCACATGCCTCTAATTAGTTTAAATGCTCTCCTGGCTCCCAATCTGAATAGTTGCATTTACTAAACAAATCCTCACCTCTCTGCGCAGCAGTGTGATGAGAACCATCTGCCGAATCCCTCTCAAATCTTCTTTTCCATTTCCTCTGTTCTCTGTGAAATGTGATTTGTGATTTAATGATGAAAAGGAAGAGACAGTCTTTAGACCCCAGTGAAATGTTTATTTCTTAGTCACATCATGTTAGTTGAATGCAGACTGCTTCAGGCCTAATTTATTTATTCCGTATTTCACAATGCACTTTTTTTTTTTTTTGTTAAATGTTTAGATTGTTTTATCCTTTTCCATTCTGCACCTTCGTATCTCACTTCCCTCCATGTAATTGTAGGTGGTGAGTCCCACCATCAGCTCCCCTGTTTGCCAGGAGCAGTTAATCGAAGCTGGGAAGTTGGTGGATCGCTCAGTGGAAAGCTGCGTACAGGCCTGCCTCTCAGCCACAGAAGATGGCGAGCTCCTCAAACAGGTCCGCTTAATTAGTGTGTAAACCAACAGTGCACTTAACTCTAATTTTAAGAAGCAGTAAAGATAATGAATCCAGTGTGCCTCTCTCTAGTGGGTGAAATAAGAAGTAGTGAATAATGCAGCTTAAGAAGCGCAGCACTAATGTTGATGATGTACGCCGCTTGTGTTGAAGGTGAGCGCAGCAGCCAGCGTGGTGAGTCAGGCTCTGGGAGATCTTCTGCAACATGTGCGTCAGTACACCTCCAGGGGAGAGCCTATCGGACGCTACGACCAGGCCACTGACACCATTATGACCGTCACTGAGAGCATCTTCAGCTCAATGGGAGATGCAGGTGAGTCTCTGACAGCATATTGTGTTAGATAAGTACAGTATATAAATCTGAAATGTGTTGAATGTAATGTTTGATTACAGTAGGCACTGTTTCATAAATGGTACTTAGGTGAAAGAACTGGTTAATTAATTCCTATTTAAGGGAGAATATATTTTTCATTTGAAAAGCAGTTGTGGTTTAAGCAGCAGGAAAAGCACAGCCTGCAGCACATCTACTTTCAGCAAGATTTTAGTTTTTATTAGCTTTGCTAGAGGCACAACTCCAGGGAAAGCAATTTCCTATTTAACAAATCACCATGAAATTTTATACAGGCACTTGTGGTCACAGGAGGATAAAATCCAAACTTCCCTGAATCTTCCTCAAGCACCACTCAGGATGTGAAGTTGACATTTTGTTTTTAAGATGTTGAATTGTTGAAAGAATTGTTGTGAATCTCTGACAAACTAAAGACTTTAACATAAGCTTGAGCTGCAGGTTTAGTGAAAATTAGGAAATGTGAGCATGATGACATGAAGAGCGTTGTACCAGTTACCTGCACTTGGCTTTGTTGATGATACAGTTTCCATCTACAAGAAGAAGAATTTAATGCTCCCATTAACAAACAGGCATGAAAAGCTTTTGAACTGAAGTCACAGAAAAGGTATCTGATCATGCTCTAGAAACTGGCTTACTACAGCTCTGCGTATCTGTGCTTGACTCATTCCATCTTCTCCTCAGAGAGACTGACGAGGATGGGTTTGAATGGACCGCTGTCAGCCCTGGTGAAGCCACAGAGAAAAGCTGACAGTGATGTTAACAAGTCTGACAGCAGAGAAAGACAGAGAGAGACAGAGAGAGGGAGAGCTGTGCAGAGAATGCCCCTGCTCAGACAGATTGATTGAGCTGACAGACAAATAAAACTGCTGTTTGCTCTGCCCAGGCCTGAATACATGCCACATGCAGAGACCGCGGCCTTTGAACTGGTGTCAGATATGTCAGGTTATGTCACACCTGGCATTCAGGTACAAAAATGAAATGTGAAGAGTGGGAAAAACTAGATTGATTCTTTTTGTAGCGGAGTGTTGGCAGATCAGTGCTCACATGAATTATACAGACCTAGCGCCAAATAGCTTTTGTTGTGTGCCAGGTTTAAGACAGAGAATATACACACCGATTCCTCCATTATCCTTTTTGTCTTACCTCATTAGTTTGATGCTAAAAATAATTTCAGTAGGAGTCAAAAACACCAGAGAGGGAGGAATAGTTCCAGCCAACTGTTCTTAACAAGTCGTCTACAGGTGTTAATTCAGATCTGCTCCCGATTCACTGGGTGAGAAACTCAACCTCTAGTGAAGCAATGGCCTCTTTTCCATCTTGAGGGTTTTTATGTTTTAGTCCAACGTGTTTCCAGTAGAAGAATCAGTTCTGTTTAAAAGTGTGCACTCTCCTCGTCCACTGTTTCTCTTCTCAGGGGAGATGGTCCGACAGGCTCGGGTCTTGGCTCAGGCCACCTCAGACCTGGTAAACGCCATGAGGTCTGATGCTGAGGCTGAGGTGGACGTGGACAATTCTAAGAAGTTGCTGGCAGCTGCTAAACTGCTGGCTGATGCTACCGCACGGATGGTGGAGGCCGCAAAGGTAAGCTGAAAAACATCAAGATTCAAATTTTACATTTTCCTTTTTATTTTTGTTCAATAAAAAGCAGTAAAATGACTGAATAGAGAGTAAATTATAAAAAAAAATAGTTTTAATCCCATTAGTAGCATTTTTAGAACCCCAGATAAAGATTTACGTGGCTCCTCAACATGCAAACTGCATGTGATGGCTCTACTACAGGGTGTCGTGTCCAAGGGCAGGACGGCTAAAGAGAAGCTGCTGATTTGCTGACACTGTGCATCATGTTGAATGTGTGGTGCCAACATCGTAGCGTCCAGTTTTAATTAATTGAAACTCGACAGTCCTCTTCAGTGCATTGATTTAGCCTCAGACAGGTCTAATCCTTCAGGCTAATAGGAATGTTTGTGGAGGTGCAGTTATAGACCTGTAAACAGCAGTTATGAAAATATAGAGTAGAGAATAAAAACATTATGAGTTTGACTATTTGATCCGTGTGGAGTTTAGAGATTTCAGATGCCAAGGTTTCAGTGAAACATGATTAAGAGTAAGAGGACGTCAGACTCCTGAGGGGCAGGCTTAGCTTTGCTTCTTATCCCATCTTCTTCTGTCCAAACTATTTATCTGCTCTCACTCTGCATCAGCTCATTATCTGTTTACAGAATCACACACTGATATTAATAACTCTCCCACTTCCACCATGAAAATTAAATGACGCCCTCCAGCTGGTTGGTTGAGTTTGATGCCAGACTTAGCACTGTCACAGCTGTATATTCGTCTGTGTCAATCCAGGCTGCGACCTGAGCCAGCCGTCGCCTTGGTAACTGATTAATTGAGCTTGTGCAGTTTAGCTTTTGGACAGCATGCTTTGCAGGTTTATGCTCGTCAGGTAATCTTTCACATTAAGAAAAACACATCTGTTGCGTCACTGTAAGGCACTTTGTCTTTTACTTTTAGATTCATTCAGATTTGACTGGCACTGATCAATAATTTTATTTCAGTCTCACGATATCTCTGTTTGTAGTGACTCCTGCCTGCAGCAGCTCTGGGGTTAAACATTACCTTAATGACATGGGTTTTCTCTTTGTTTAGCTGCAGATGAAGCTACCGAGTTCCCAGTTAATTAACCAAATGGCAGAGGGCTTAGCTTTCTCTAACTGACATTGGTCTCCACAGAACCCTGCTAAATTGTGCTGTTGGTCACAGAAGCAGAAACATGAAATCAGATGCTTGATTATATGAATAAACAACATCTCTTGACATTCAGCCATCAACAAAGCGGTGATTGTTCGAGTGAGGAGGAGCTGCAGCTGAGTTTGAGTGCAGTGATTAAGTCTGGGCCTCCTCTTCAAAGATCTGTGGATATTCTGAGCTTACTTGAACTGTTTGTTCTGAAGGCTTAGGTGTGGGTGTGTCTGCTGCTTGTTTCAGTCAGTGTGTGTGATGTGACGAGTGCTAACATGTTCCTGACTCACTCGGGAATCTTAAGGCGCAAAAAAAAAAGTTATGCAAAAATATAATCCCTGCACCAGCTGTTCGCACATCATGATCTGCGTGTGTTTTCAGGGGGCTGCAGCATACCCGGAGAACGAGGACCAGCAGCAGAGGCTGAGGGAGGCTGCAGAGGGGCTGCGCGTGGCCACCAACGCTGCTGCTCAGAGTGCCATTAAGAAGAAACTGATCAACAGGCTGGAGGTCACAATTTCTGTTCCACTGACTGAAGATGACATTAACATGAAGCTGTCACCATCTCCACACGAGAATATATTAGGATACTACAGGATATGAGTCTCCGCCCAAATAGATAGGGACAGTGAGAAATTTAGACTTTCAGACTTTTTAGACAGATTTCAGTTGTGTTGTAATTTCATCCTTTGCCTTATAACTCTGTACCACTACTTTGAAATATTCAGCTCATTATATATATATATATTGTTTTACTTAATTAACATCAAGTGTGGTAGTGATATTTTTTTATTATTTAAAGTCATTTAAACATTATATATAGACGAGGTGCATTAAAGACTTAATCTATGTGTATCATTGGTTTCTCAGAATGCTGCCAAGCAAGCCGCGGCTGCAGCCACACAGACCATCGCTGCTGCTCAAAACGCTGCTGCCTCCAACAAGAACACCGCTGCTCATCAACAGCTGGTGCAGAGCTGCAAGGTGAGGATGCAAAGCAGGCAGTAGGGTGGCATTTACTTTTTCATGTTTTTCGTTTGATCAGTTTTAAAATTTGGATCAATTTAAACAATTTAAACCTACAACCTACTTTCTGCACACTTTTTATTAGCTACAGTTAAATTATATGCATCCAAATAGTTTGTTTAATGCAGCTGTTGTCTATATTGTTTCTATTGTGACTCTGTTTAAGCCTGTGCATATATGTATAAATATTTGTATAGGCAGTGGCAGACCACATCCCACAGCTCGTCCAGGGAGTGCGTGGCAGTCAGGCCAAACCAGAGGAGCTCAGTGCACAACTCGCCCTCATAATCGCCAGCCAGAACTTTCTACAGGTGCAACACGTGCTCACATACACACTCTAACCTCATCATTTCTCACTGGAAAATGGATTGTTAAAACTTTATGCGTCCATAGTCAAACTCAGTAACTTCAGCCCTAGATTTGGAACCAGGCTAAACAAAGTATAAATAGTGTTTCTGTCATGTGGGGACCCATTAAAAATAGGCCTGTAACCTCTTTTTGGACCAGACAGGCAGTTATAGAAGAACTGCTGTAGTGGTGTTAGGTGTTGAATGTCTAAGTGCTACTTTCAGAGCTCCAGAAAACTCTACTGAACTATCCACCACATAGTTTCACTTTTGTTCCTCGGTTAGTTGAAACGTTTTTATCAAAATTGTTCTGAAGATTTTCGACATTGATGCATTTTCTTCTTTTTCACTCTGCAGCCTGGTAGTAAGATGGTGACCTCAGCCAAGTCATCTGTTCCCACGGTGACAGATCAGGCTGCAGCCATGCAACTGGGTCAGTGTGCTAAGAACCTGGCAACCTGCCTGGCTGAACTGAGGACGTCTGCACAGAAGGTAGATCTCAGAGACACTCACATGTGGCAGTGTTTTGGATGTGCCAGCAATGTGCACAAACAGACTTTTACAAACAATGACATCATTCCAAGATGCTACTGTACCTCACTGAGTTTTATATAGGAATAATAAACCTAATTGTATGTAAGGACAAAACCAGTACTAGTTATGAGTTCAAAGGAGGGTAAATGATCACAGCCTGCTTCATTTTCCAGGCTCATGAAGCTTGCGGCCCCATGGAGATCGACTCAGCACTCACTGCCATCCAGACCCTGAGAAGTGAGCTGCAAGATGCTAAGCTAGCTGCAGTTAATGCCCAACTAAAACCTCTACCTGGAGAATCAGTAAGAGACATTTTAGAACAATAACATTTGAGATTCATACAAACCATATGCACAATTATGCAACTTTTCCCTCACTCATAATCACTTCATTTTTCCTGTTTCAGCTGGAGAAGTGTGCTCAGGATCTGGGCAGCACCTCTAAGTCAGTGGGCTCCTCCATGGCTCAGCTGCTCACCTGTGCTGCACAAGGAAATGAACACTACACAGGTTGGTACTGCTGATGTACTGTGCTGAACACTGTACTAAATAGTTTTCATCACTCCGATCCATTTGTCTGTGACAGATTTTAAAGATCAAGAGGAGAGTTTTCAAAAAATCATCTTGAATCTTTAGTCCTAAAAATAAAACATCTATGTGAACATACACGATCCCAGCAGCTGCTTTGAGTATTGATGCTAGAATAAGAAATACTTGTATGGAGTACAAAAGTACTCCATACAAGTAAAGTAGTAAAGTAGTAAGTTCATCTTACTGCATCTCTGCTTTGCAGTGCACAAAAGGCTTAAAGCTTCTTTTTCACCATTTTAAAATATTTTTATTACTTGACATGTGATTGACTAATCCCTCAACTCACATAGTTTGGTGAAGAGACTTTTCTTATCCTCTATGGTGGCCTTGGTTAAAGGACACAGGACATGATGAAAAATTAACTAAATGTGTTTTACTTTTCTTCATAATAGTTGAGATGTCTTGTCAGACTGTTGATGATGTCTGTCTGTCCTCCGGTGTGTAGGAATAGCAGCCAGAGAAACAGCTCAGGCCCTGAAAACTCTGGCCCAGGCAGCCCGTGGTGTCGCTGCTTCCACCACAGACCCCAAGGCTGCAGCTGGTATGCTGGACTCAGCCCGTGATGTGATGGAGGGCTCGGCGCTTCTCATTCACGAGGCCAAGCAGGCACTGATTTCCCCTGGAGACGCTGAGAGCCAGCAGAGGCTGGCACAGGTGAGCTAGTTCAGAATTGCTCAGGGGCATGAATTCTGCTTAAGGCAAGACGGTTCTGTCCAATGTGCATCCCTCTGTCAGAGTTTGGCACCTGTGCCAAGAAGCTATGACCACCAAATGTCAGTGCTGTCAAAATAACAAACAATACAGAATAGTTTTCATTAGAACAACAATTCTGGCAGAATATAGAATATACAGTATAAAGTTTAAGATGCTGAACATTTATTTCACATAATTAAATGATGGGTTTAAATCCATGTGGCCTGCTCTTTTGTCCAGTAGCTCTTTTTCCACTATTTTGCTAAATCAATGTCAGCATCTGGTTAGTAAAACATTAAATACACGACTTATCAAACCTTCTCCACATAACAAATAAATTACAAGTTTTATTGATAGAAAAGTAAAAATCAGTCAGAGAAACACAAATGAAGCTGGTTTTGAAAAGTAACTTGATCATGTCAACATTGGGATACAAGCAGCAGGTGTTGGCTCTTGATTGAATCTCTGCCTCATGTGGTCGTTGGACCGTGTAGATAAAGAACATGAATGTGCTCCGTTCACCAGGTGGCCAAAGCTGTGTCTCATTCGCTGAATAACTGCGTCAACTGTCTGCCTGGTCAGAAGGATGTGGACATGGCCCTCAAGAGCATCGGGGAGGCCAGCAAGAAGCTTCTGATTGAAACCGTGAGTTTGTTCTATTACTCATCAAACCCCTCCCAGCACATGTGCGACACAGCATTGACACCACAACTCTTTCTGTCTGTGTCCTCTGTTCAGATCCCTCCCACCTCCAAGTCTTTCCAGGAGGCCCAGAGTGATCTGAACCAAACAGCAGCAGACCTGAACCAGTCAGCGGGCGACGTGGTCCACGCCTCCAGAGGCTCCAGCAGCCAGCTGGCGGTGGCCTCGGGGAAGTTCAGCCAAGACTTTGACGAGTTTCTGGATGCTGGTATCGAGATGGCTGGGCACACTCAGGTATGTCTCACTGTATTTGAGCTTCATGTGTTGATGTGTGTCTGAAGAGGTCATACTGTTAACGAATTTTGTCGTTTTAGAAAAAGGATGATCAGGTGCAGGTGATCGGTAACCTGAAGAACATCTCGATGGCCTCTAGCAAGCTGCTGCTGGCAGCTAAGAGTCTGTCTGTAGATCCTGCTGCAGCAAATGCCAAGAACCTGTTAGCTGCTGCTGCAAGGTACCACAATTACCCACATTCACATCCATACAGAAGCACATACTGTCTTTTAATGCTTTAATTCATAGTTTATTTGTTGTAGTATTTATAAAATGTCCATCAGCCCTTTGTTGTAAACTGTTGTTTTTAAACCACTAAGCACTTATTTAAACATAGAGGACCATGGTAATACTGTACATATTTTTTGCGATGGCCGGGTTATCATAAAGACATTCAGACATCTGCTCACAGTGGAAGTTATTTGTTGTAAATTGGTTGTAAAAGGATTTTACGACCAATTTAGGAACCGCGGCTGCCAACCTGGTAACAAACCTTGGTAAACAGTAAGAAAGCAGAAACAAAAATTAATAAATAAACACCAATGCAGAAAAACAACCATGTTGAAAGAATCATTATTTAGAATCTTGCACATACAAACATGCAAATGTATACCAGACATGCTTGGTATTCACATACACACTAAAACATATCAAATCATATCTCATTACCAAACATTTCTGTGCATTTCTTTGTTTCAGAGCAGTGACTGACAGCATTAACCAGCTGATCATGCTGTGCACCCAGCAGGCTCCTGGCCAGAAGGAGTGTGATAATGCCCTCAGAGAGTTGGAGGTAAACACCACTTTCTCACTTTGTAATGAAACATTCAGCACGAATATCAACAAAGTGATCATATCGAGATAACCACATCTTAAATCTTTAGTTTTATTAACTTTGTGGTATCTTAAATTAAATAATAATTGAAGAGAGAATAGTGAACATAATGAACCAATGAAATACTCATCTTCAACTCCTACTGCACACTCAGGCTGTCAGAGGAATGCTGGGCAACCCCAATGAGCCGGTCAGTGACCTCTCCTACTTCGACTGCATTGAGAGTGTGATGGAGAACTCCAAGGTAGGTCCCCCCCATCAAACAGCCAAGTGATCAAAACACCAAGCACACACACATACAGCGTAGCATCCTAAGTGATTCTCCCTTTCTTCTCTCTTCGCTCTGCTGGTGCTCTGTCCAGGTCCTGGGAGAGTCCATGGCAGGTATTTCTCAGAACTGCAAGACTGGAGATGTGTCTGCATTTGGAGACTGTGTGGGCTCGGCCTCAAAGGCTCTGTGTGGCCTCACTGAAGCTGCAGGACAGGTACAGTGTCAGGAGCTATTAGAGGGTTCATATGGGATTTTTACTGTAGAGGTGATGATGGTGACAGCTGCTGTGTTTCCACAGGCCTCCTACCTGGTGGGTGTGTCTGATCCCAACAGTCAGGCAGGACACCAGGGGTTGGTGGACCCCATCCAATTTGCCAAAGCCAACCAGGCGATCCAGATGGCCTGTCAGAATCTTGTTGACCCAGACAGCAGTCCCTCTCAGGTAACGCCTACTGTGTTGTAATGTTCTGTGTATCAGTCACCCAGAGTTAAATGTTAGAACAAGGTCAGGCTTTTGCAACGTAATTGGATACATGCACGTCTTTTTTGAAGAGATAATTTCTCTTCTGTTTCATCTCTGAATCCTTGCAGCATGTTGACATTAGATGCATCCCTAGATCATCATCATCTTATCTGATGTTAAAATCATTATCAGTCCCGCACCACAGCGCCTCATATTAACAGTCAGAACCCATCTAATGCAGAAAGAAGTGAGCTTTATATTATTGAAGTTAACTATCATCTTTAAATAGCCGTCAACATTGTTTAATATTCTGCGCACACATACGTGTTTGTAGTCAGAAGTATTTTCTTGGGGCATTTAACTGACTCTAATATTTATCTCCTGATCGTCTTATTTTCCTCTAACAGTCTTAGTTGAAGGTCAGCAGTTTATATCTAATGGTCTGACTCCCAGAAGTCAGTTTCCAGCTGAGCAGTTTATATCAGATGTTTAAGGGCAGAGTAAGAGTAAGAAAGTTCTTCCTAGTGGAAAAGTCAGTTGTACGAACTTCAACTTTTATTCTCAGAGTGCTCTGATGTGGGCACAACACGAAATATGTGCATTTTCATTTTGCATAGATACGATTTCTTTGTGACACCATCTGTAATTGAACGTTTTGCTGTTTGCAGGTGCTCTCTGCAGCCACCATTGTTGCTAAGCACACCTCGGCACTGTGCAACACCTGTCGCCTGGCTTCCTCCAAGACAACCAACCCAGTTGCCAAGAGGCACTTTGTCCAGTCTGCCAAGGAGGTGGCCAACAGCACTGCCAACTTGGTCAAAACCATCAAGGTAGGATTTCTCTGCCAGGCCTGTCCAAAGGTTGGCCCTGTCATCTATTTGGCATAGCACTATGTTGATATTGATGAAGCTTTGAATGTGATATCTTTTGGAATTGATGTGGGACAATGTTGACCAAGTCCCTTTGAGTGAATTCCAGCTGATATTTGTTCCCTAAAACTAATTTTTATCAGCCTGTCAGTGATTAGTTTTCCTCCTGAATCGTGGGTACTCTAGTTTAATCAGATTTGATTCATGTGCCATGTGTCCACGTCTCTCACTGTCTAGGCTTTAGATGGTGATTTCTCAGACGAGAACAGGAACAGGTGTCGAGTCGCCACAGCTCCACTAATTGAGGCTGTGGAAAACCTGACAACGTTTGCTTCCAACCCAGAGTTCGCCAGCGTTCCAGCTCAAATCAGCAGCGAGGTAAAGTCACGTGAATCATAGTGTGTGCAGCATTCATGGTCGTGACAGGATGTTATACTAAATGCAGATGTGTCTACATTACGCCTTAACTTTTGTTGTTCTGTAGGGTTCTGCGGCACAGGAGCCGATCCTCCAGTCAGCACGCTCCATGCTTGACAGCTCCACCCATCTGATCAAGACCGCACGCTCATTGGTTATCAACCCCAAAGACCCGCCCACCTGGTCTGTCCTGGCAGGTCACTCTCGCATCGTCTCCGACTCCATCAAGAGTCTTATCACAGCCATCCGGTTAGTGAGCCGTACATTCAGATATAACAAGCTGCATGGTGCCGTGTGCTGTGCTGTGGTTTTATGAGGATGTTCTTGGCTGAGACTTTGATCATTTCATTCTTTTGTGTACTTAAACACCTTTGATGGTACATCGGTCTATACAACACCTGTGAAATTAATTTAGCATCCCCAACAAACGATCAAAATTCTGCACCACGATGTGACAAATGCTTGTTCTTTCACCTCCACAGCTTACATTTTTAATCTCCCTTTCATACTTTTTGTACCTGACCTTGATCAGAACAAAACTGATGCCCATGAGGATTTAATTCCCTGTGTCACACTTGCTGAATTTTAAGGTCCCTGTTCAGCTCAGAACATCTGCACATTAGCATTCACACGCAGCCGGCTTAGCATCTCTTTCAATTCTGATGCCTTTATCGGGCTCTGTCTTTTGGACTGCAAATTGGGTGACGGGATTTGGCCTTAGCCTTTGATAGAATACAAATGGACATCCAGTAAAAGCCAACTTCAAAACTTTGAGTCTTGTTCCTCAAAAAGATGAGGTTTTATTTCAGTTTTCCCTTTAGTGTGCCAACATGCATCAAAATGTACATTTAACTAAACTTATTCTGCCCGTGAGGCCACTTGGAGGCTTCAAAGCTAATTTGGCTGCCCGGCTTGATCTCCCTGTGTAGTGACGAGACCCCACAGGCCAAATTTCAGCAGATGTGACCTGAACAGCAATGAGATGGAGGAAACTATAAGGAAAGATGTTAAAGAGACATCCTGGAGCCTGTCTGTGTTGTGTTAACATTTCTTTTCTCTCTTCCTGTGTGTAATCTTTCCATTTTTTATCACCATCTCTCAACTTCACTCTAAAATTTGTTTCCAACCACTTTACTGCTTTGTGTTTCTCCCCTTTTCCGGTTCCCATTTTATTCTCAGGGACAAGGCTCCAGGCCAGAGGGAGTGCGACTCGTCAATTGATAACATCAACAAATGCATCCGGGACATTGAACAGGCCTCTTTGGCAGCAGTCAGCCAGAACTTACCCAGCAGGGACGACATCTCATTGGAGGTAAGCAACCAACATAAAAGGACTCAGTGTTTTTTACTTTCTGCTGCTGGAATCACTCTGTTTGCACTTGTCTTTATTTTTATTTTTCCCGTCTTTGTATTGTTGTGTGCCTGTCAAATTATGGATCAATTATTGGTTTAATTAGGTCTCTGTCTGTTGTCGGTCAGATGCAGCTCAGAATTGATAAAAACGAATCTACACTGCAGATCAGAACTGATTGTTGCAGATAAAGCTCTACCCATTCCTGAGACTGGCACAGAGTATTTAATGTAGAACCTGTCTTATTGCAGTTTGTAGCTCTTGCTGCACTTTGACTGAATTAGAAGAGTTTAAACTCCTCAGGTGTCCTTTAAGGCACACTCCATTCGACTTACTCAAATGCACCTCTGTCGCCCATAAGAGCAATACAAAAACAAATTTCCTTTTATTTCCTGTCTTCAGGCGCTACAAGAGCAGCTGACGTCCACTGTGCAGGAAATCGGCCATTTAATTGACCCCGTTTCCACTGCTGCCAGGGGCGAAGCTTCCCAACTAGGACACAAGGTATGTAGGGCACCGAGTTAATTATTTTACTTTAACACTGTAACTGTGGAGATACTTTTTATGAGCAGTTCTGCATAATTTCTGCATTTTAGGAGTGGATAAACAAAATTAAGCTTTTGATAATTATCACAACATTATTATTTTATTCATACTCTTCCTGGTCATATTCTGTCTTTTAACTAACCTTTATTGATTTCACACAAGCCACTTCATACAGAGACCTGAACCTCTTGGAACCTGAGCCTGCACCTCATAAGCGCCTGTAGAATCTTTTCAAAGGTCTCATTAACTGTTTGCCTCAGGTGACCCAGCTGGCTCGTTACTTTGAACCCCTCATCAAGGCCTCTGTAGGAGTGGCGTCCAAGCTGAAAGACCACCAACAGCAGATGACTTTCCTGGACCAAACTAAAACCCTGGCCGAGTCTGCCCTGCAGATGCTCTATGCAGCCAAGGAGGGTGGAGGAAACCCAAAAGTACGACCATTTAATGCTCCATTTTATTCCTTGTGGTCTGTGTTTACACTGATGCACACTTGTCTGGACAGTCCCTAGATTCTGAATATAGTGCTGTCTAGTTTACTAACGATCTCAAAGTATGAAAGCTGCCCTCAGTTCAGACTGACTTACTGTTGTTGATGGAGGTCCACATGGCTCTGTGCTCGGCACAGTTCAGTATTATCATTAGTGTGTTTGATGTCGATGTATTGTCCTGTCTAATTATGTCGTTGGGCAGGTGTCCCTTCAAAGAGGCTGCTAACCTCTGGTTTTTACCTTGTTAAATAAAAAAATATTCTTTGTATGTACAGGATGATGTGATGTAATTTGTATGCATAAGCACATGTATTGCTATCCTACATCTATGAATATTTGATATGCCCTTGTGCTGTGTCAAACTTCACAGGCATCCCATACCCATGATGCCATAGCAGAGGCCGCCCAGCTCATGAAGGAGGCAGTTGACGATATCATGGTGACACTGAATGAGGCCGCCAGTGAAGTGGGAATGGTGGGGGGAATGGTGGAGTCCATCGCAGAGGCCATGGCCAAGGTGAGTGCCCCTGTGCACCGTCTCTCTCACACAGCGGGTTTGATGGCCGGATACAGGGTAAACGATGGGGATCAGGTCACACACACCAAAATTTTACCCTTGTGCTTAAACTGTGTTTGAGTAAATACAACTCATATCACTTTCTGGTTATTTGTGCAGCTACAGACAAACTCCCTCCACTTTCTCTCTCCACTGGTAGACTGATGGTCTGTCCTTATTGAAGAGAGGTGTTTAAGTCGATGTTGGTGCTCAATGTAATGAAATGTTTTCCTGGTGTACCTGAAATATTGATGTAAATTGCCTCAAAGGAGACATGTGGGATCTATTGGTTAGAAGTTGTGTTGAACACAGGAGAGTTTTTGATCTTTGTCCACTCATAATTTACTAATGAAGACTTCCTTTTATTTTTCCTGTTGCAGTCTGTAACGTCTTGATTAGCATCTCCTGAGCACCATTAAATTCACTGATTAACATATTAATACAAACCACAAGCTGCTGAATCACAGGAAAACCAGCATCAGCTGACGACGTCTTCAGCTTCTTGAGCTGGAGTTTTCTAATAGGTTAAGAAAAGGTTATGGTGTGGGTCACCAGAGGACATAAATAATTATTGAAAGTGGTTTTGGGGTTTGCATCATGGACATGTAGGTGTGTGTTTTGTTGACGCGTCACTCGCTGTGTGTGTGTGTGTGTGTGTGTGCATGTTAGCACTTGAATAAAATGACATAATCCTCTTAGATAATCTATTGGCATAATGATCACCCCCTGTTGTGAAGAGTTGAGGTGATTTTAAGGATTTCCAGGCAAGTCAAGGCCCAAGATAAGGTGTTATTTCACTCAGCGGGGAAGCGAACATCGTGTACCTGCAATATTGCGGATTTCTTTCATTACATGCTCTCCCCACACGGCGTCATCTCGCTCATGACTCCTCAGCTTCACCATGACACACAGATGTGTTGAGCACAGTCTAATTTAGTAGAAATGCTAGAAACGTAATGTGTGAATGTAGTTGATGATATTTTGAAGCTGTAATTACACAGTGGATTTGGGGGATAATTTATAATGAGTGTTTATCATTTATACTCTGTGTTTATTTGAATGTAAAATGGCATTAGTGTTGGTTTGCAGATTTACTGATGCCTGCACAGTCGGCATAATTATTATAATTGAAGGGTAGATCCGATTTAACATGTCATTGCAGCTAAAGAGATGAATGATTGATTATCTTCGTGTTTTGTGAAGGACAGGCGAGTCACAGATAAAATGATAATTTCACTTTTGTTTTTAACTCGCTGTGTGTTTGTGTCGTTCTTCAGCTGGATGAAGGTACTCCACCTGAACCTGAAGGCTCCTTCGTTGATTACCAGACCAGTATGGTGAAATACTCCAAGGGTATTGCTGTCACTGCTCAGGAAATGGTAAAGTTTGAAAAGAATGGGTTACACTGTGAACTGTTTTGGCCATGAGACTGTTTAACATATTTACATAATCCAAAACATTAGAACCACCTCTTTAATATAATGCACTGCAGTAAGACTCCAATGCTCACTATGAACTCAGTAATTAACATACAGTTTAATTAATGTATAACCTTATTAAAGTACAGGTGTACCTAATAAAGTGTCTGTTCAGGCTAAATCCCAGGAAATCCAACCTATTTATGATGACACAGATGCCAAAATGTGGTTTATCTGCCACAATATGTCACTGATTGATTTGACATGGAAAATGTTAAATGGCTTGAATCAAGTGGAAATGTGTTCATCATTCCTTCTTTGTTAAAGATTGATTTCTGATTCATATGCTAATATGACTTCATCGTTACATGGCAAGACATAGCCAGCTAGAGCCACATTCAGCATTAACCCCGTCGCTTCACTGTATCCTAGCACCAAGTGGTTTGTGTGATGACACTTCACACACTTCACACCAGTGATGGCTGAATTTCATGATTCTTCTTTTATGCACTTTGTGTTTCTTTGGGGGAAAAACCCAAAATGTTGCAAACAACGAGCCCCAAAGTGACTTTCACATGTGTGGTTTAGTTTGGGATGACAGTTGGTGTGTGTTTATCCCTCAGATGACCAAATCGGTGACAGCTCCAGATGAGCTGGGAGCGCTGGCCTCCCAGGTGACCGTGGACTACAGCCAGCTGGCCGTTCAGGGGCGACTGGCTGCTCACACAGCTGAGCCCGAGGAGGTGAGCAGGACCTGGGCGACATTCATAGACAAAATGTCTCGCCTATTATACACCTTTGCTGCCTCAGTGTGGCAGATTGATATTCTTAACTACGGTACTTCAGCAGTATTCTGATGTGAACAACACAGAGACGTGTTCTCTGTATTAACCTTTACGGTATTTCGTGTTTATCTATATCGTCTCTGGCAGGTCAAGAACATTTAGAACCCTGAATTCTTATTTTCTTCAGTAAATTTGTTTGTGTTATTGCTGCCCTCTGTCTTATCCAGATTGGTTTCCAGATCAAGACTCGAGTGCAGGAGCTCGGACATGGGTGTATCTTCCTGGTCCAGAAGGCCGGAGCTCTGCAGATCACCCCCTCCGACAGCTTCACCAAACGAGAGCTCATTGATTGTGCCCGTGCAGTCACGGAGAAGGTAGAATCAGTTAGTTGTTTCAGTTTCTGTATAGAGTTGATCTTTGCCTGGATAGTAAGGAATAACTTCTATTTTTTTGCCGTCATGATATGATCAGTAGGCGCTGGTTAGTTCTATGATTCATCGTGTCGGATGCCTCCTGAACAAAAACATTTTGTAAGCAAGCCTTCGCCACAGGCATGTTTATGCTTCTGAGGGTGACTGTTTAATTCATAGTCCTTGGAAAATACATTATTCTAGAGTCTGGTTTAATAATTTATGTTTAAGTATTTGTCGTGTTATATCCGACTAGTCTGGAAACACTGTACCATTCTGCCCTGTGAATACAAATACATTACTCAGTTAGAAGAATCCCCTACTTCCAGTTATTGCCACTTTAAATAGTTATTCAAAAGCTGCTTATTCTTTTGCTGAGGATCTCTAAGACAAAACAAAAACCTTTTCTCTGTGTAACATGTCATGCTTGTTCTGTTTCGATCTCCTAACCTTCCAGAATTTCAGTGTAAAGTCCTTTTTTGTAGTAGCGAGAGTCTGGAAACAGCCGTTGATCCATTTCTGCTGCCACTCAGGCATTTGTGAGGAAAACAAATGGTGGTTGGAATCAGTTTGACATGTACTCATTTCACAGAGTGAGTGATGTTGTGTGTTGCTCTGCACCAACATGGTATTTTGTTGTCGCAGCAAATTTTTAAATTGTCTGGCGACTAGTGTGTTGAGCCTTTCAGTTGAATGTATTATTTATAATGTTCCAATAGTACAAAATGCGAGGTGAGTTGTTTGGATCATTAAAGGTGTGCTCCACTGCACCTCAGTGGACCAAAACAAAACAAATAAAAGCATTAATCCTCCTTATTAAAATGTAAATGTGAGAAATCTGCACATACTCATCTGTCTGTTCATGGGATTTGGTGTCTGCTCGTGTCCCCAGGTGTCCTTGGTGCTCTCAGCCCTCCAGGCAGGCAACAAGGGTACACAGGCCTGCATCACAGCGGCCAGCGCAGTATCTGGCATCATCGCCGACCTGGACACCACCATCATGTTTGCCTCAGCCGGCACGCTCAACGCAGAGAACGACGAATCCTTCGCTGACCACAGGTTAGAGCTGGAAATCGTCTTCGTACCCGATTGTGTGTGTTTACACACACGACTGTGAGAGGACAAAGACAAGTCCTGACTGGAGCCTAAAATCTACCCTCTGGTTATCTGTCATCTATAACTGACAGAATGACATATTAAATTGTGAACAGAGGCAGGAAATCTGTTAGACTACAAATTACCCTCAGGGTTTGAAAGATGTGCAGGAAGTGTCACATTTTCCACTGTTCTTGTTCTTAGACTAAGACTCCTCCTGTGGTGCGAAAAGACTCAGAAGTTAGAAATTATTCTGGTTATATTCTTTCTAATCCCACATTGTGTGAAAACGTGTGGTAGAAATCTTCAGAATGATTGATCACAGTGAAATTTGGAGCATTACATGCTTCTTTGTCTAAAAATCCTGAGTCTAGATTCTTACAGAAACGTTACTGTACCACTGGGGGCAGGATGTAAGGGAATGAAATCACACAGTTAAATCAAGAGGAAACTTTACAGTAGCTTCCTCAATTTGTTCTGATCACTTTAGAGAAATAAGTAACCTGACATCTTACATAACCCCTAACCTCCGTCTTTGTTTGTGCATCATTTCTGATGATTAGAATTTACCTTACTGATCCCGTCTTCACTGAAACCTCCTCTTTCTGCGCCGTGTCCAATCTTCTGTCTCAGGGAAAACATTTTGAAGACAGCCAAAGCTCTGGTCGAGGACACAAAGATGCTCGTGTCCGGTGCAGCTTCCGGTCAGGACAAGCTGGCTCAGGCTGCACAGTCTTCTGCAAAAACCATTACCCAGCTCACGGATGTGGTCAAACTGGGAGCTGCCAGCATCGGCTCGGACGACCCTGAGACACAGGTTAATCCGTCTTGTTTTCTTCCCTCAGTTTTCTGTTTGTCCTTTATTCTCTGTCCATGTTATCAGACAAAACCGTGCAAGAATGAGCTGTGAATGGCAATAACCTTTCAGACTTTTGTCTCTTTCCTGCACTGTGTGACGATAAATTGGTCGATATCTGCGTGTCCTTTCTCTAGGTGGTTCTGATAAATGCTGTCAAAGATGTGGCCAAGGCGCTGGCTGAGCTCATTAGTGCCACCAAGTGCGCCGCTGGCAAAGCAGCAGATGATCCATCTATGTACCAACTGAAGAGCGCTGCCAAGGTGAGGCTGTTATCTAATGTAAAGGTCTCCAGGGGGTTTGAACACAATTAGTTTTAGAAATCTTTAGAGTTAAGGAATCAAATATTATATATGTTAATTTGTTGACGGGCAACAATGCAGTTTGTTAAATAATCATAAAGCTGGAGATGATACTACACAGTATGCTCAGCATGTTTCAGACTCCTCTTCCTCAGACAGAGCTATTATTCAGCGACAGTAGGGCACTTGTTCATTATGAAACCCTGTTCACGAGTTAACCTGACGACTGTCACAGTAACACAAATAACCAGTAAATGACTGTTCAATTAAAGAGGAAGCTGGAATATTTCTAACAAAGACAAATCAGCATTTCTTCAACGCATAAGCAGTTTAAATTCTAAAAGCTCCAGTTCATAATCTGCTCCTGACACTGCTGTCTGCTTGTTATCACCTCGAGCTGTGAAGTTTCACAGTCTGCAGCAGCTCAGTGTGTCGGGGAGTGTTTCAGATGGTAACAACATACAGTTTTAGGATGAGACGCCTTGTAAAGCATTTTTAATATTTAAGTATCAGGTCTGGAGGACTGTGGGCTTTTCTGCGTGGTTGCTGTGCTCCCCCTGTCTTTCAGTCTGCTGTAGTACAACTGTACAGTCCTAAACAATCCAAGTAGATTTTGTCATGTGAGTTATTTACTGATTAACTCAGCTAACTGGTGTCTGTCCATCTAACTATTTTTTTTAGTGCCTGTTGCATAAAAATCATTGGACAAAAACACGTTTACTGATGATTTAATGATAAATGATTTATTTCCATGTTTACCATCAGGTGATGGTGACCAACGTGACGTCCCTGTTGAAGACTGTCAAGGCTGTGGAGGACGAGGCCACCCGAGGCACCAGAGCGCTGGAGGCCACCATCGAGTGTATCAAACAGGAAATGGCTGTGAGGATGGTTTAAGGCATAAGAAATATCACCAGTATGACAGAATGAAGGATATTACATATGACCGACTGATGCTGAATGATGAATTTGGGATTAGAGTCAGGGACACAGCAAACACTCAGTTAGTTTTGTTATGCGGAGGAGGCTTTGGTCAGCCTCCCAGTCAGATTTTCACTCTGCTTGTCAATTGACACCGACCGACTTTGTCGTCCCCAGCTGTTTCAATCCAGGGATCCTCCCAACAAGACCACCACACCTGAGGAGTTCATTCGCATGACTAAAGGCATCACCATGGCAACGGCTAAAGCAGTGGCTGCAGGGAACTCTGCCCGGCAGGAGGACATCATCCATACAGCCAACCTCAGCCGCAAAGCCATTTCAGACATGCTCACCACCTGCAAGGTTCTGTTTTTTCCGTCTTACCCAACCTAATGTCGTTACGTGTAAAGTAGCTGGAACTTTGCAGTGTAAAAAGCGTCTTGTGATTTTCTGTCTTCCAGCAAGCGGCCTACCATCCAGAGGTCAATGAAGAGGTGAAGAACCGAGCGCTGATGTTCGGGGCAGAGTGTACAACAGGATACATTGATCTACTGGAACAAGTGTTACTGGTGGGTTGAATTCTGTGCCACTACGTTTGCTCAGAGGTTTTTCTTGTTCACATTTTTAAAATGATGTGCACAATTTTAAAAGCACATGTTTTGTTTAAATTTAAAAAAATATGTTATATCATCAATACTTTCACTCAGCTTTGTTTATAATTCTGATATATATGGTGTCTTGAGAAATTGTGGAATATTAGACAAATTATGTTTTGTGGGTTCGAGTCCTTCTCAACCAAATGTGTGTGTGTGTGTGTGTGTGTGTGTGTGTGTGTGTGTGTGTGTGTGTGTGTGTGTGTGTGTGTGTGTGTGTGTGTGTGTGCGTGTGTGCGCGTGTGCGTGTGCGTAGGTCCTGCAGAGGCCCGGTGCAGAGCAGAAGCAGCACCTGGCGGCGTGCTCCAAACGAGTGGCTGGAGCCGTCACAGAGCTTATCCAAACTGCAGAGGCAATGAAAGGTAATGACACACACACAAATACACGCTGCCTACTTTTACAGTATTACGTGTGATGAACTTATATCTTCATCAGTAAGGGATAACTTTTATTTTTTTTACTAATGAAGCTTCCAACAAACTCTTTCATTGATGATAATCACCAGTAGGAAACGTTTTAGTCCCCAAATAACAGAGAAACATCCACTTAACAAGCTCTTGTTAATATTCATGTTCTCCTTCTCTCGCCACAGATGGAGGTAAGTTAGCATTATTTTCTGTTCTGCGACTGATTTCACCGGTTGTGAGCCATTCAGCACCTTTTCTCAGCGCTAACATCCATTCTTTTCTTATCATTCTGACATCCAGCTTCTCTCAGGCTTCTCCACTTTATATATAGTGAGCTCCATCCATCAAGCTTGGTTTTAGTGTGCCATTTCATTTTAAATAAATCACTCCATCTTTATTGCAGTGAATGGCAGTTTGGTGCCTCCATCCGCTGTGCATGGGATGTGATGATATACAGTGGCAGCACTCTTTTCATTTATTCTGTGTGATCACTCTGTTGTTGTGAGGCATGTACTGTCAACACATGGCTTTGTGAAGTAGTTGGTATCACATTTGAGTTTTAATCTTAATTTTGCACGTGCATGCGTGTCCCAGGTTCAGAGTGGGTGGACCCCGAGGACCCAACAGTGATTGCAGAAACAGAGCTGCTCGGAGCTGCAGCATCCATCGAAGCAGCAGCTAAGAAGCTGGAGCAGCTGAAACCCAGAGCCAAGCCCAAGGTGAGTGACTGCATGAACGAAGAGTTTGTCAGTAACCGGACAAGTGAAGGAAGGCAGAATTAGTGAAAAGGAGATGGTCGACTACTAAACTAAATACTCCATCAGGAGGTTATGAATCATACAAGTGTCATTACAATCATAATTTCATGTATATGTAAAGTTGTACTTAAAGTATTTAGTATTTAAAATCTGTATGTTTCATTAGTGGGTCAGTTTGTTTACTGCTTTGAACGGATTTAACTACTGTTGAGTAACGTGTTTCTAGTGGAAGGAAGTGTTCTTATCTTTTACTTCGTAACTAGAAGTACTGATACCTAAACATAAAAAGCACTTTTAAGTAGAGCTCACTTAAGTAAAGCTACAAAAATATAATCTGCAAATCTAAGAATTCAACATACTTAAAAGTAAATATATTATATTTAACATATTAGATATATGAAATATGTTGACTTTGATGTACATAACAAAGAGTGCAGTGTTGGCTGAAATCTGAACACTGAATGAGGATGTTATTGATATTGTAAACCACAAATACACCCATACTTATAGCTTTATCGATGTTCTGCACCAGTGTTAGTAGTTTTGTTTTTTCTATTTTAATATTTCACAGTAATTAAAACACATTTTGTTGGAATCACGTCTGGTGTCTCGTCCCACCTCCTCCCTGATTACACATTCAAATAGGTTTTAAAGGTGCAGTTTGTAACATTTAGACGGATCTATTAGCAGAAATATAGTATTCATTATTATACCGTCATTAAAGGGTTAGGGTTAGGGTTAATAATTTAAGTATTACACTCTAAATACATTACCTCAATGCAGTTTCTAAATCTATTGCTATCTAAAGGAACCTCATCACTTGACACATTCGTAGAAGACACCATGACACCTCTCAGACATCATGGGTTCACTCACACTTGGAAACGTGGGTGTAGGATGTGGTCCAAGTCTGCATTCTGCAGTCTCACCACTAGATCCTGCTAATTCTCCTACTTTTTACACACTGTACCTTTAAGATCTTTACTTCATCTTTTAATTTGAACTTTCTCAGACTTCATTGGCTATCCATGTTCACCAGCATTTTACCTTTTGGTTTTTATTCATTGTAGCTGATTGTTGAGGTGAAAACTCAATGAAATCCTCACCTCATCAACTTAATATTGTCCCCTTTTACATGTTTCCCTCGTCCTCCTCTTCCTCCTCCTCCTTCTCCTTCTCCTCTTCCTGTGATCATCTGTCTGTGCTAGTTCTATCTAAAGTCTGGCTCTCAGTTAACCCCCTCCCCTACTTCCCTGCCTGCCCCCACAACCCGGAGGCCTTCTCTGCAGGGCTCTGTCTGATATGTTTGATATATTAGGTTGTTATTCAGTCCCAACTATATATCAAACATATTCCTACAGTGTCCCGCTCTGTCTACAGACTTGTGGTGTGACTGTGTTTGTGCATGAAAGTATGATTGGATGTGCAGGACTGACAGATGATGTTTGTTGCTTCCTCTGTTGAGCCGTTGCAGTTTAATAAGATGCTTTGTATCTGGCTGTGTGAAGCTCGTGGATGCCATCTTTTGTTCCTCTTGGTCACAAATTGTTTCAGTATTCAAGGGGAAATGATGAATCAGATCCCAAACAAACTCCCATTTAACAGGATGAATGGTGAATCACATCGATTTCCTTTTGATGCAGAAATCTTAATGTAATATGCAACGTGTAGTAAATTCAGCCTGTGGTGGTTATAGTGAAATAAATTGTGTGACTTGTAAAGAAAAGCTGTAGAATTAGTTGACCAGAGTTAAATTTACACTCAGAGGGAAGAACCATGATTTAAAATTTAAATCCTAGTAGCACTAGAAGTGATGAATCCTGTCTGATCTGATCTTCTCCCTCTACTCAGCAAGCAGACGAAACTCTGAACTTCGAGGAGCAGATCCTGGAGGCAGCCAAGTCCATCGCTGCAGCCACCAGCGCTTTGGTCAAATCAGCCTCAGCTGCCCAGAGGGAGCTGGTGGCTCAGGGCAAAGTGGGCCTCATCCCTGCCAATGCTGTGGATGATGGGCAGTGGTCACAAGGCCTCATTTCAGCTGTAAGTACGAGGGAGTGTGTTACACAGTTTACAGACTGAGTTATGAACAAGAACACTCAAGATCACTCACCTTTCTCCACCAGGCACGTATGGTGGCAGCAGCAACCAGCAACCTGTGTGAGGCAGCCAACGCGTCAGTGCAGGGCCACGCCAGCGAGGAGAAGCTCATCTCTTCAGCCAAACAGGTGGCAGCGTCCACAGCCCAGCTGCTGGTGGCCTGTAAAGTGAAGGCGGACCAGGACTCTGAGGCCATGAGGAGACTGCAGGTACACACAACAGTTGGATTCAACACCAACACCTAGCATTACGTTTTAGTACTACAGATAAATACCATTTCAGCTACTTTACCTTGCTATATCTGTTTTATGCCACTTTATGCTCTTCTTCTGCAGATTGCTGGAAATGCTGTGAAGAAGGCATCGGACAACTTGGTGCGGGCCGCTCAGAAGGCAGCGTTTGACAAAGCAGATGAAGACAATGTGGTGGTGAAGACAAAGTTTGTGGGTGGAATAGCACAGGTAATACATTCAGGTATCTCTATAGTGTGTGTGTCTTCTGTTGACTACCTCATGTGATACCAGGCGCGAGGAAGGAATCACAGATCTTACACTATTTAAAGCTATTCCAGTGTGAAGAGAGTGTCTAGTTATACAACTAACATTCATATTGTCGTGTGACATGCATTAAGTTCAGATGTTTTTGTCTGTGTCCAGATTATTGCAGCTCAGGAGGAGATGCTGAGGAAGGAGAGAGAGCTGGAAGAAGCCAGGAAGAAGCTGGCTCAAATCAGACAGCAGCAGTACAAGTTCCTGCCCAGCGAACTACGAGAGGACAACAACTAACTATTCAACCTTACCGTCGCTGGTGCACACGCATAAAGCAGTGTGAAGAGCACATACTGTATGTTTGTGTGTGAATGTGTGTCCTTTTTAACGGCACACGTGGTCAGTAAAGCCCAAGTCTACAGTGAACACTGAGTCCACATCACATGGAAAGATCTTAGCAACAGCTACTGGCAAGTTTGAAATGGAACTGATTACTTTCTGAAAAGAATCTAAAGATTGTGGTGATTTGCCTGATGAACTGCTTTTTGTCCTCCTGTATAGCATGAACTACTTTGACTGATGTACTCTGAACCAGAATGTGACATGCTTGTGACAAGCACTATAGCTCGTACGCTCTCGTTTGCCCATAAGCTACAAGTTGTTTCTCTTGTTTTACAGTTTGCAGCTCCAGCTCATAAACTTTTAAGATGAAGAATTGATTGTATTACTATTCATATAAGCATTCAGCTGCAAGTCTTTGTCTGCCTTTACTTTTCAGTCACGCACCTTATTCTGTTTAAGTCATGTCAATCACATTAATGGTGGTTTCAGTGGTCATTTACACAATATGAAGGTACTGTTTTGCTGATCTGTGTTCCTCTGGCTGTAAACATCGTTTAATGCAGACGGTCATATGAGCTTTGCTTTGATTTCATTTCATGTCATTTTATGCAGATTTGTTGAGGCTCTATAGACAACGTGTTTGAATAGAGCTGCCACCTTATGCAGCCACCCAGATTTAAGGAGCATTAAGTTACCATGTAAATGCTTTTTTTCTACAAGAGAATTACCACAGCGGGAATATTTATTACTCTTAAATATTTTTAGCAAAGAGGGTTTTGGGAGGTGGAAGTAGTTTCATTTATTTTCCACCAATAGCAGATCCTGTTGTGGTTTATTATACATCTTTCCAACCTCAATTACCACTTACAATTTCATGTATTGAGGCCAAACAGTGCAAACTGTATCACACCATGATGCAATATTGTGGATGGTGCTTTAGGGGGCAGTCTCGGTTTGCCTCACACCATGCAAACTCAAACCAGATGCACTGATTAGTGACAATATCATGCAAATTAGGGAGAACTTGTAAATACCTCAGACTTTTGGAACAAAGTGAATGACATGCAGTGCAACTTCTAAAACGCTGTGCACTCACACTGTTCTTTCTCTGAGGGTTACTACTCCCTGCACGTATACTTTAGCCCTTCCCAAAATGAGTTTCTATTCCACTGTTGGAAAGCAATTTCTTCCCCAGCAATACTCAGTCACTGCCAGAGATTGATTTGAGTTGATTCACCTTTAATTCTGTGAAAATCTAAAGATAATTTAGCAATAAGTAAACTCTAAAAAATGTGTATGACTTGCAAGTAAAATAACTGTATTGAAAGTGAAGTGACAAACGCTGATCACTGCAGTTAATCCTTCCTTCTTTTATGTCTGTCAGTGTCTGAATATAAGGGTGCTCCGTGTGACTTCACTGAATATACTACTTGTTGCAATAGAGGAACTTTTTTGTTTACCAAGTTGGATTGTAGTGTGTTTGGTTTCCTTGTCTGCGCTGTTTCAATATTAAACAATATTATATTGTAAGATTAGGTCCTGCTGTGAAAATGCATGGCTTTGTGCTTCAGATGCATCTTTTGTTTATGCAGCATCAACTTTTAAGGAAATGCTGAGGGATTCTGGCCTCCACATGCAGACGATGTACCACAGACGGCTAAAGACAGACCATTACTTTTCAGTTTTTTTGGAGAGTGGGGTCTGGATTCAGGTTTTTTATTTTCTTGAGTGTATGTAGGGGGGAGGGTCCACTGTTCATCAGGGCAGTCTGTAGTGTCATTATTAGTGCCTTAGTCTGTAGCCCATACAGTGTCTGGTCTGCTTGAGTCACAGTTTCACCTCATCGGTCAAAAGAAGGTCCTGGACAAGCAGTTTGTTGGGAATGTAGGTTCACCTCTGTGGGTTTTCTACCTTTGTCCCACTTGTGAACATACTGGTCCCCTCAAGTGCTGGAACAGCTGCACCCCTTTTCTCTTTTTCTCTCTCTGCCCCATGTACGGCCTTGTGGGAGGGATGGACAGCTGTCCGCCAGTCAAAACAACAATGTGCTGCAGTTTCAAATGTTCCATCAGTATGTATATTATATATATATATGAACACATTTTTGTACTGCGTTCCATGTGCATATACTCCAGTGCTTCTAAACTATGACAGACCTGAGATTCGGGTGTGTCCACTGCTTTACTGTGTGTTATGAAGTCACTGAAACGTTGGGTGGGCTTTTATTTTCTCGTGCTTTTAAACCTCTATGAAAGATAAATGTGATAAGAACATTTCTATAGAACTGTCACGATTAAGATGTCGTGACACATTTCAATGATGTGAAGTAATTGAAGTGTTCTTTATGTCTTTCTCCCTTAACTGAAATAAAATTATGAAGTTATTACAGTCAAGATAAGCGATAACGTACAATATGAAAGATATTTATCTGGCCTCAAAACTATTTTTTGTACTCACTGAAAATAAAGCATTTCAATGTAACTAAGATTCTGACGTTGTTATTCTTTGGTCTTTTGTTTTCCACTGGGTATTTACTCTTCTTTTCATTAGTAATAAGCATGAATATTTGATGAAGCACCTAAATGAATCAGTACTGCTGCACATATACTTTCAACGCATGCAAATTCTCAATGCTGTGAAGCCAAATAAATTCTCTCAGGATGCTTCAGCATCAGTACCGACAGGATGCAGGGGCACCACAAGTCCTCCAGTCCAAGTAAATAATACAGAGGTGTGTTCTGGCCTCTTTAAGTGTCTGTGTCAGTTTAGTGTCAGGACAAGATGGTGTTTCTGAGTCAGCACTAAACCTGAAGCTATACTGAGTCCAGGCTATGAACTGAGGTCTGTGCTAAATTTGTCAGGCACTAAAATTTGAGGAGGCAATGTCAATTACAGTAGCACAGCTGCTCCCAGCTCTGCTTTTAAATCTGGCATCCACTTTCTGACATTTCCTCATGAAGTCAGGTTTTCCTTCGACGAAATGCCTCTCTAGGTGACAGAAGTCTAAATCTCACTGACCGTTTAACATTTTCCTGTCACACTGGATGCAACTTATAATAGGAAGCCCTGCTGCACTGACTTAAACTGCATAAACCCTGGCTAAACAGACAAGGGCATTGAATTTAATGTGGACAAGCAGCTGATATCATCCATTATTTTTATGTCCTAAATCTAATTATAATAAAAGTCAGAACGCGGATACAGTTACTTATGACTGTAACATGCTACATAGAACAGTAAGAGCCTTTATCCACAGACGACAGGTGTATTTAACATGACTTAAACAGGCAATTGATTTATTCTTCTCTGTTACTTTTTGCTGTCACTGCTCCATTTTTATTAGAATAAAAATGATTGTAATGAAAACGTGTCGGATCAGGTGGATGACTGTGTTACTCCATTGATGGAAAATGACACAGCCATGACACATTGCAACAAGCACTGTTCACAGAGACTCATCACACTGACATTTTTACATGACCTCACCATCTGTACGAGCGCTGCTCATCCAGACAGTCATGGCAGGTGTAATTAGGTTGAATCAGAGCAGAGAAGAGAAGTTTGACTCAGGTTCACTGGGTTAATCACAAATATAATTCTCTTTCAGAACTTTTAATTATTAAGGAGAAGGTGACAAATTGCAGTCTGTACATCAACAATGAGATCATCTCATCAATGCTACCGTTGCATGTCATTATTTTGTCATTTCTCTCTCCTGTAGTGTTTCCTCCTCTCTGCCTCCCTCTCTCTGTTCTCCTCTGCAGGTATCCTCCTCCTTGGAGCTGTATATCTCCAGAGTCCAGTTACTTGTCCTACCCACCTGTCCAGTGTTCTTGCGGCTTGTTGTTTTTGTTGCCTGCTGTTCTTTTCTCTCTTCTCTTTCCACTCACCCCAACCGGTCAAGGCAGATGGCCGCCCACCCTGAGTCTGGTTCTTCTGGAGATTTCTTCCTCTAAAGCGAGTTCTTCCTCTCCACTCCTGGTGCTGCTCAGTGGGGTTGTTGGGTTTTCTATATAATTCTGTATACAGTTATATTTTGTAGAACTAAAACACTGTAAAGTGCCTTGAGAGGACTTCTGTTGTGATTTGGCGATAGACAAATAAAATTGAATAGAATCTCTATTCAGTGACATAATCTTAGTCTCACTCACATTTTTTTTGTTGTTGTTGTTGTTGATTTCCTCTGGAATAATGAGAAAATGCAGTTTACTCAGGTCTAGACATGGTTAGACAAACAGTGTGTGTGTGTGTAAATATAACTTTTAGATTTCAGATTGTCAGCAGTTTAAATGACCCCATTTGACAATGATGAGGAAAATAGCCCACGTTAGCCATCCATCCTTGCAACTAAAATTACAATTCTATGAACTCCTCCAAACACTGTGTCTGTAAATCATTAATTGTTGGACAGGTACAGTGCAGCAATGTTTATCTCTCTATGTACCCTGGGTGATAGGGTGACATGGTTTGCACCATGATCCTCTGATCTCTGGACATGACTGGCATGCCTGGCTGGCTGCTAAACAGTCCACAAAACACATGGCAGGATGACAACACAGTAACAGCTGACTGCTTTAAAAAAAAAGTACCACAAGAGGCAAATCAGACCAGACCACCAAGAAGTAAAATATAGGGTTAAAAACAGTGAAAACGGGGAATAATTTAACTTAACTTTATATGTAGGTGGCATGAAATGTATATAGAACAAGTCAAAGTTTCAGAGCAAAGAGATTCAACCCACAGCCCAGTTGCTTCTGCTAAGTGGGAGTGACACTAGGATCCGGTGGACAGAGACCAGCTGGTGCTCTCCAAGTAGTAAAATACCAAAAATATGCCTCAGTAAAATCTAATGAGAGTATTCGGAGCAAATAAAAAAGTAGATGATTCTAAAATTCAAAGACTCCTTGAAGAATAAGAATATTCTACTGGCTGAGGTTGTTGGTGCATGTGTGTACTGTTATTACACTACATCTTATTTTCACATACTTGTATTTGATTCTTCTTCTTCTTGAGATCCAATATTCCCAACATGTACAAATATTAATTACTGTAGCCGACAGTAAACTGCTATTACTCAACCATCCACCCGTCCTGACCACAGGTTGTGTGTGACAGCTGCGGCTGTGCCAATGGCACTGTGAACTATCACAGGGGCACAGCAGAGGGGCTGGTGAAATGCCAAAGCTTCTGTATGTTCCACTGTGCACACCACTAGATCCACTGCAGCTCGTTGGAGATATAACTCTCGAGCTTGCATTAGCCGAGAGAGGAGTTGGACAAGCTTGATGATACACCTCCACAGAGACCAAAGCCTATCTGATTGCTGCTCGGATGTTAAACTATGTTGTGAGGAAGCTGCTGAAATATTCCTGGAAGACAAATGGGCTAATATGACACCCCACAGAGGGAGAGGAACTTTCACAGGGGCTTATCCAATCAGATCCATTTATTTAGTATGAATAACTCTCATGCATGAGGTGCTATGACAATTCCTTATGGTCCCAACTTGTTGTAATTCGCTGTAAATATATAATGACTGCTGGATTCATTAAACAAGGTCTGAATCACTTGATTTTGGCACAATCATGAGCTCACTTGAAGACTGTGGGTTATTTTTTGAGGCAAAAATTAGGTTATTATTATGAAGACAATTCCTCTCAGGAGAGCTACTGCTCCTTTGAGTCTTGACACTTTGCTTCCTGCCTGTCACTTGGAGGGTTAGGTAGGGGAGTGACCTTCTGACGTACATAACCCATGTATAGTAGGAGAAGAGGTCAAATATCATGCAAGAGCGAATCAGTGGAGAGATTCAGAAAAAAGGACCGGTCCGCTTTGGCAAGCAGCTGTAGTTGTTTCCAAAAAGGTATTGGGTATCCAGTAACCCCGCAAGCCCAGACAATATTCATATTTGACTCACTGCAGCCTGAGCGAATTCGCACTCCAGCTCAGCCTTCAGTGAGGTTCAGACGCTCCGATCCGTTCATTCATCTTAAGTTTAGAAATAACACACACTAAGCAGCCATGGATGCCATCAAGAAGAAGATGCAGATGCTCAAACTCGACAAAGAGAACGCCTTGGACAGAGCTGAGCAGGCTGAGTCAGACAAGAAAGCAGCTGAGGACAGGAGCAAACAGGTCGGCATCCACGGTGAAACTCCCTCTGGTGATTTTACGCACCGGTGCCGATGGCACAGTGCGCCTGACGCAGCGTGGTCACTGAGGATTAATACGCGCTTCTTCACAACAGGATTAACAAAATCTTTAAAATCCTATTTGCACTTTACGAATTCGGCAAAATTGGGAACAATTCACATTTAATATTTATTTTTTAACCTTTATGATTAACCTTAATAATAAGTCAAGAAGGTTTGTGTTGCTAAATGTCGTTGTTGAGACAGCACAAAAATCCCTTATTTCTACTCCTTAAACTTTAATTGAACACTGCTGTGTTGATGAGAGTAAGGATGTCTGTCTTTACATGTCTCTTCTCCCTGTCACAGCTTGAGGATGACCTGGTAGCACTGCAGAAGAAACTGAAGGCAACGGAGGATGAGTTGGACAAGTACTCTGAAGCCCTGAAGGATGCCCAAGAGAAACTGGAGCTTGCTGAGAAGAAAGCCACAGATGTGAGTTTGGACTGATAGTACAACAGACGTGTTGCCCCAGTGGGGCACTCATTGCCCAATAGTTTGACATTGAACCACCCATGAACCATCCTGGCCGGAAACTACGATTACCAGCCCAGATTTACTCTAGTCATAAAGTAAAACCGTAAACAATTATAAGAGAGCCATGGGCTGTATATGATAAATACATGGTTAGCTAAATTTAGCTATTGTGCTGCATATGGTAAGGACACAGCTCAATGACTTACCAGAACATACCACATCCATTTGGATTAATCTGAGGGCCAGTGTAGGGTTTCAGTCAGGCCTGTTACAAGCATATTTCGGCCTCTAAAATCCTTGACAGATTCGTGGTCGTCCTGGGTTCAGTTGGCTCTCTGCAGATATGTCCAACCCTGGTGAAATTACCAGTTTATTGACTGCACTTAATCTCACCAACCAATTAGACCCAGTTGATTAAGGTAACTGAAGGTCAACACCAACATATCAGCATTTTAGGAAACATAACTGTACTGTACTGGACTGTAACAACGTGTGGATTGTGGATGTGGATTATTTATTTAGGTAAAAATACTAATACCACACCTGGATGCTTGCACCCATGCTTACAATACAAAGATTACCATGCACAATCTGCATAAAGTATACATATATATATAAGTACTGTAAAAGTACTTGAAGAAGAATGTCCCCTGGAGCAGATGGTATTCTGATTAGATTATTATTAGGCTTACTGTGTGACCTTCTTGATAAATGAATTGATTGTTTGATTTGAAGTGGTTTGTGCTGCCAAAAGTTCTGTCATTTAAATTACTGAACAGTTATTAAATCTTATTATTTTACAAGCTGTAGCTGTATATAGGCTACTGTAGTATACATGGTGCCAAAGGTCTATCAAAGATTTTGTTTGCAAAAAATAGATATGTATAGAAATGTACCCTTAATACTCATGTACCTCAAATCTGTAGTACTGTAGTAATTATAGGACCTACTTAGTCACGTTCTTGATTGATTCATGGATAAACACAAGACAAAAACAGATGCAAACCACAAAATAATGAAGTAGCAGAATACTATAAAGTTTGAATATTCATGGAAATTTACAACATGACACATAAAAAACTTGAGGTTCTGTGTAAATAATACACAAATAGTACAGGAGTGTAAAATCAGTGTAATGGTAAATAGTCTGCAGACAGTGTTTGCAGCATCAGGTGAAACTATTGTACCAGGAAAACTGAGGTGTAATTAGAAGTGATTGTGGTTCTAATGTAAGTTGTGTTCATTAATTAAAAGCTGAATAATGTCTCTCAGCTGATTCTGCAGTCTGACTTTCCACAGGACTAGTTCAACTTATCAGCAGGGGATGTGCGTTAAACAGATCATAAATGACAGAGTTGTAGACCTGATAAAAAATATAAAAACGACAGAAAAAGACTTCGAAGGCTCGGTGATAAAAACACACGTCGTATTTTTGTATTTATTTAGCATATTGAATTATTTGCGTGTGAATCAGGTACTTCCGGGGCCGGTGGCACGGCCCAATCCTCATCAGAGGTTGATTAAAGGCGGTGGGGGCAGGGATCAAACGCGCCGCGTCTCCAAGTGTGTGTCCGTGTCTGAGTGTGTGTGTGTGTGTGTGTGTGAGAGAGGGAGACAGACACAGACACAGCGAGCCGACGGGAAACTAGCTTAGCCGAGACACACACAGGAAAATGGCCGGTGGGAGCTCAGTGGAGGCTGTGAAGAAGAAAATCAAGTCTCTGCAGGACCAGGTGCTGGTGGCGGAGGAGCGAGCTGCGGGGCTGCAGCGGGACCTGAACCAGGAGAGGAGTGCGAGGGAGGCAGTAAGCTCCGCTAATGACTTAAGGCAATTAGTCCTCAGGCTGCCGACGGAATTAGGTGGAGATCTGGTCAAAAAGCGTGGCTGCAAGGCCCAGACAGCGACCGTTTCCTCGAACAGAGTCAGAGAATTAGTGCACCGAGAGGATGGGCAGGTGGAGGGACCCCACCCGGGGCATCCCGAGTCAGCACACCGCCCTGTTCCGGTGGGGAGGCTAACGATAGTGCAGCAGGTCCTCAGAGAGGAAACCTCTCCTTCACAAAACCAGCTTAGGCCACTAGTCTGTGTCAGCACCGGGTCCAGAACCTTAGAGCTCCTTTATGGACAAGACAGGAAATGACTGGGACACAGGGAAGAGAGGAAGGAAGGGGGGGGATAGATCAGTCAGGGTCTTCTTCTTAATGTAATTAAAATGAGAGAAACGTCGCCCCGTCTCTGTTCTGTGTATGAAACGTGTACATGAGCACCTGCATCACTTCCTCAGCTGGTCCGGTCCGGCCCGGGCTGAGGAAGCCTACAGAGCCACTTCAGATACGCCACCTTTCGTCCTCCGTACTGATAAAAACCGATGTGACTCTATGTGATTGTGGTGTTCTGCTCTCCCAGGCCGAGGGTGATGTAGCTTCTCTGAACAGACGTATCCAGCTGGTCGAGGAGGAGTTGGACCGGGCTCAGGAGCGTCTGGCCACAGCTCTGACCAAGCTGGAGGAGGCTGAGAAGGCTGCTGATGAGAGTGAGAGGTGGGTGCGTCGTACACCTCAAAACCAGATCCCACATCTGTCCAGTGTAAAAAGATGAATGGGGCAGACTCAGGACAGGGTGCTGGGTGATTGAAAGTGTACTGTGTGTTTCAAAAGCAGGTTCTATGCTGTTGTAGATCTACCAATACAAGATATGTGTATTTGTAGATATGTGCAAATCAGAGTCTCAAAATCAAAGATTGCATATTAAACATGACTGTTACACACTACACACGCTCCGTCCTGCTCAACTCACTTCACTGTTTCCTTTTTATTTCCTTCAGAGGAATGAAGGTTATTGAGAACAGGGCGATGAAGGACGAGGAGAAGATGGAGCTGCAGGAGATCCAGCTGAAGGAGGCCAAACACATCGCCGAGGAGGCTGACCGCAAATATGAGGAGGTGAGTTTCTCAGCTGTTCCCTGCACTCTGAACTTTGGCTGAGCATTCTCCACATTCCTTTATTTTAGTGCGACAGCTGACATCAGTGGCCGTCTGATGGATGTTCTCGCCCTCTAAGCAACAACTGATTGTTACGATTCGAGTAAACACATAAAGGAATTTAACTCTAACCTTAGGTTGGTGAGTCGAACTAATGTGGGGACTGAACTATGTGTATTGTGACAACAGGTGGCTCGTAAGCTGGTGATCATTGAGAGTGACTTGGAACGTACAGAAGAGCGTGCTGAGCTGTCCGAGAGGTATTCATTTCCATCCTTTTCATCTCTGTTGCTTTCTTAAAGATTAAAGTTTGTAATTTTTCATTTTCTTGCATTTCTCCTTCAACCAAACTGTAAATCGATAGTAAATGTTCTGAGCTGGAGGAGGAGCTGAAAACAGTGCAGAACAACCTGAAGTCTCTGGAGGCTCAGGCAGAGAAGGTAAGATGGTCAATTATCTACAGTAAAAACCCTGTTTCACACGGTCTTGTAGCTAACTTGTGACTCAGTTTTACTAATATCGACCTCTGTTTGTAACCACAGTACTCACAGAAGGAGGACAAGTACGAAGAGGAGATCAAGGTCCTGACAGACAAGCTGAAGGAGGTGAGTTGGAATCAAAAACGAGCAGCAGATGATTATTTCAAATGTTTGTTTATCATAGATGTTCTTTGAGTCTGTGATTGGATGTCGACTCACCAACATGCTGACACTATATTTTTCATCTTTTGCAGCACTTACTTTAAGTGCTCTACGTATCCTTTAGGGCTGTGGCCTGTGGTGTGAGCCCCGTAATGGGAATTACTAATGTTTCCCTGTATTTCCTCCACTCAGGCTGAGACCCGTGCTGAGTTTGCAGAGAGATCAGTCGCCAAGCTTGAAAAGACCATTGATGACCTGGAGGGTATGAATCCTTTACTCTTACTCCATTGTTCACAACATACAAGGGAACGTTTGTCACTATTCAGGCAGTCAAAGTTTTCTCTGATTACTCAAAGGGGCTCTCATAGAAGAGGAAGAGTTTCCTCCTTTTTGGTAAACGTAGCATTGTGATGATTATTATTATTATGATTATTTACCTGCTCAACAGGCTGGTATATTGTCCTCAGACTAAATCTCTGCGCCGTCAGTTGTCTGCTGACTGTAGGGAGAAAACAAAGCACTAACTCAGAGGCTGGCGTGATAATATTCACGTTGGCAGTGACATTTCTCATCGCAGTGCTGTTTGGCATTCTGGTGTAGTGACTGTTCAAGGCCAGCTAGTCTCGAGCAGCTCTCTCAGGGTCATGGGACATGTGAGGCAGGTTCTCGGTGACTCCTCAGGAATCTGACACAACATCAGCAGCTGTTCCATGCGCCCCTCCTATTTCTGTCCTGCTTTTTATTTTCAGTTTCTCTGTCTTTTTACTTTGACTTTTGTTGTCTGACCACGCTGTTGTTTTTCTTTTCTTAATCGATTAAATCGATTACGGCCACTTCATAATAATTCCAACACTATAGATGAGCTGTACGCCCAGAAACTGAAGTACAAGGCCATCAGCGAGGAGCTGGACCACGCCCTCAACGACATGACTTCCATGTAATTCACCGGCTGCTTGTGTCTGCTCCGTGCCTTAGATCTTAGCACTAACCACTCTTATGACACTCAATAGCTCCCTCCTGTGGCATGTTCGAGTGCACTGACTATTTCATTGTGCTACATTCTAGTGGATCGTGTTTTTTAAAATCCTCCTTCACTGCTTGTCTAACTAACTCTGGCTCTTTAGACTAGATTTCACATGTTTTCCTCACATTATTCTACTTCAGTAGAACTTGTTGTCGTCTGTTTTTCTGTCTTAGTTCTGCATTTTCTTTTCCTCCTTTCTGCATGTGATTTATTTTCCATTCCTTCTTTTTACTTCTCCCAACACTTTTGTTCTTCTTTTTGTTCACAGTTAAATCCAGGCTGGTTGAGCTTCATCCTCTCTCTCCTGTGCAGCGTAGCCCAACTTTCTGTTCTCCTTTTGTCTCCATTTCTTTACTGCACACTGAGCTGCTGCTGCTGCTGCTGCCACCATCCATATGTCCATCTCTTATACAGACCTTTTGAGCGTATTGCTTTCTGTAAAATAAACATTCTTCAGTCTTTGTCAGACCTTCCCATTTTCTCCTACAATGTTTCATCATTTCCATTTTCATTTTTCATTTTCTTTCCTACGTGTTTAATTTATTTTGTCGAATAGCTTTCGAATAAATTCTGAAGCTCCTCTCCCAGTTATTGTTCATTTTTCTTTTTGAGAGGACTGTTCGACTGTGACATCATGGCAGTATTGGTGTGTTAATAAACTGTATTTACTTAGAACAAACTAGTGTTCCCATAATATACAACCGTTGGTTTTCCTCTGAATAAGTAAGAGCTGTTGTCATAGTGAGTTTTAGTAAAGTAACTGTGAAGGATCAGCTGCGTCATTTGGGATTCTGAATTTACTGAAACATCTTGAAAGATAAATTTATACCATAAAATCTCCTTCTTCTTTTTTTAAGAGCTGGAATCCTTACAATTTCAGTCCAGGTTGATTTGGCGACTCCTGTGGTTGAATGTGGCATCAACAAGTGTGGCTTAATGGCACATGTAACAGCAGTAGGATATCCTGAGTGATGCAGGGAAAGGAAATGAGTCAGTAAATGCAGAAAATGTTAAAGGGCATCAGTGAGCAACATATCTGTGAGTAACATCAATTTGGTGACAGCTTGTGAGACCATTTGGAAATGTGACAAATACAGTGAGTTACTGCTTTAGTCTGATGTGTTCATGAAGTCGGCAGTTCAACAGCTTAAAAACAAAATGACACTTTGTGAACTAATACTAAATCCTCTTTTTGTACTAACCTGCCCTCTGTCTCTTTCCCTTTTCTCTTTCCTGCTCTCTGACTGTCAAGACCATCTTTACAAGCAGCTTGAGAAAAACCGTCTTCTGACCAATGAACTGAGAGTAGCCTTAAATGAGGCGTAAGCCAGAACGGCGTCTCTGCTTTCTCTGAAACACAGTGTCCGGGAATATTGGATACTGTTATATAAAAAGAGCAAAGTTTGATATAATGCATGCTCAAAATGCGGTTTCAGGTGGGAGCTCAGACGGGCTTGGGTTACGAACAATTTACGGCTTTAAAACATTCTCCCAGCTATTGTCGGGACTCTTACATGCGAATCAAGTTATAATCTACATGGTGCTATTATTTAAAGCAGGAGAAGAATTAAAATGCTGCAAGGTTTCCAGGATCCGTTCTACATCACTCAATACATCTACAAAAAGGACAAATCAAGCATAAGAATTACTGTACTGGGTTCTGCTGTACTGATTAGTTTAGTTATTTGAAATAGTGAGTAGATTTTTATCTCTATAGTAGCAATGATCAAGACACTGTCATGATGTCTTTACTGTCTTGACCCTGTGATTTTCTAGAGCAAATTTATTCTCACGCAAATCCAGCACGGTAGAGTGTTAGATATCTAAGATTTGAATTAACACTTTGAACCAACTAACCCGACATCCTTTAAGAGGGAGGAGCAGCACAGATGGGAGTGCTGACCCCCAGTCCAACATGAAGAAACCCTGCACACTGTATGGAACACGTAGTCAAAGTTTTGTTCCTATAATTGGAAGGTGTAACGTGCTAAATATCACCTGCCTCCAGAAATCAAATGAAGACAGCGTGTAACAGTAAAACTTGAGTTGCAGCAGGTGTAAGGTGTAGTGTAGAGGACTATAAACAAGGACAAACTAGAAGGTGTTGCACAGACGAACAATGTCACGACTGAAGAGGAAGGTTTCCCCATGTATACTTCAGATTGTATTGATTCATGCAGTGGTGACTACAACCCTGTGTAATAGAGCTGAGCATATGCATTTCCTAACACTCCTGAAATCCAGCCTGTCTAACACTGAGGGTTAGCCTGGACTAGAGCTTTGTCTGCGTACATTCTGTGCAACCTTACGCTGTTTGTTTTATGCTTTTTTATTTTTTTAACTGATGCAATGCTGTAATTAACAGATAAAGTCACACGTGCTAAAGAAGAGAACCTGAGAATAAAGCAGCTAATGGATCAGACTCTAATGGAGATGGTTGACATTTGAACGCACTCTGTTGCCCTCCCCACATTGCCTCACCTGCTCTGAATATGGCTGGCTCCCATATGTGGCTGCTACAGATAATATGGGGAGTTGTTTGTCTCTTCTGACCTTGTCATCCTGAAGAAACGAGCTCCACACCAGGTAGCACAAACAGCACTGGCGCGCTACAGCTAAATGACACTGTTTCCATTACACACTGTAATCAAAGGTCAGTTCAAATTCATTGTGTCTCTTTAACTTCACATGCAAACAGCAGTTTATCAGGCACACCTAGCTACAGCTAGTGCTGTCTAATACCAAGTCCTCCTTCATGAAGGTGATAATGTCCAGTTTTAATTAAGCATATGTGGAGGTGTTGATTTAGCAGTGTGATGATGTTGGAGGCACTGGTTTGTGCTGCTGTGGAACAGTTGTGCATCATACAGAGAGCTGTTTGTTATTGAACCTCATTGGTGTAAATGGGGTGAACAGAACTGAACAGAACTGTATCATGTTAAACTGATCAACAGCACCATAAACTACGTCTTAAGTAATGGTCAAAAAGCGTTTCAACAAAAACTGAACATGATCACCTTCATGAAGGAGGACTGCTTTAGTTTTAGTTTTAGGCTCGGTGTGCCTAAACCTGCCCACTGTTGGAGAACTTGGTACCTCTCTTTGTCCATTACTGCACATTACCATGAATAAAGCCATATGTTCAGCCACGGTTATATAAACAGATTTTTATTTATTGTGTGTGCTTTTGTAAAGTTGTCCGTTACACATTTAGTCAGTGTCAGTGATGATGTACGCTTACAGTTTAGCGAGGAAGGAATTCTTAGCACTGTTGGTTGAATGTACTGTTTTGTTCCCGCTAAGTCAAAGACGTGTTTTCGCACTGTCTTCACGTTTCGGTTTGCTTCTGAGAAACTGATGTTTTTTTTCTTCTTTTTTGTCTCATTTTATCTGGAAATGTAAAGATCATGAATAAATGTTTGAATGAAGTAGGATTTACTCCAAGTCTTGACTTTATTACATATATTTCTTCTGTGGTTCTCAGTATACACGGATCAGCTGCATGTATCTACTATTAGGCTGCAGTTCCCAACTTCTATGGGTTTGTAAGAAATTATGAAAAGTCTACATGTGGTAAGAAATCATAAGTTAAAGCCTGACTGTTGACAGAAGTGATTTTTGCTCTAAAACTAATTAAAGAACTTGGCTAAAGAGGTAAAGTTACCCATAATTCTGCAAGACAAAGAAGCAAAAGTTAGACATCGGCAGAAATAAAAAATGGTCATAACAGAATTGTTTTTATTTTTATCTTCTACACTGTAACTACCTGTCACCGGTGGATTAAGTGCACAAACTCAATACTTGAAAGTGCAAATACTTGCCTAAGAAGTGCTGCACTAGTAGTAGAAGTATTACTTTAACTACTTCAGTATTGTAAACACTACTGAACATGGTGTTAACACAAATGTTCAGGTCTAGTCCAGATTTGTTCCACATGTACTTCATAAATAAGGTTTCTGTAGAAGTCTAAAATGCCCCGGCCTTGGTGAGTTTAATTTATGCACAGAGAGAAATAAGAGAACCACAAACCCAAACAAACTTTAGTAATTAATGAAAATTAAGAGTGGAACTGGAGCTGGAACTTTAGTTGTGTGTAATAAATGACAAAAATCTTGGAATTGATGTTAAGAAACATGGTGTAAAACCCAAAATAAAAACTGAACCAAATCGAAATAAGTAACTAAAACTCGTACCTGAGTACAGTTTCTGAGTAAATGTACTTCTGGATCCACCTCTGTCTACAAAACAAGTGTGGTGGGAAACCTGAACTGCGTCAGCACCTCCTGGCCGCAGGGGGCGGTGTGTCCCCATCAGGGACCTGGACAGAACCGGAAGAACAAAAGGGAACGCTCGTAGCTGGGCGGTCGCACCAGAAACAAACCACGACTAGAAACAGAAGCATGGGTGAAAATCAAGATTGTGCCGTTTCTTTACTGGAAAGTAAAGCTTCGTATGTGCTCAGCAATGTTGCTGAAGTGGTTGAGCGAATTCTGACCTTCGTACCAACTAAATCGCTCCTCCAAATCGCAAGGTAAGATGGGATGTGTGTATGCTAAACTTAGCTTAGGCAGTTAGCGCTAACTGTTATTAGCATTAGTACGGAAGTGAAACTGTTTTTCACTTTCGGAGACGTGTGACAGCGAACAGGAGCTCAGTGGTGGCACTTCACAGAGGCGGGTACTGACTAGCTAACTCTGCCGTGTTTTTACTGGACCCAGTAGTGACGCTGAGTGTGTTTGTGGCCCCCTGCAGTGTGTGCAGGCTGTGGAGAAACTGTGCCTGCAGGGTGCTCCGGACCCCGCAGCAGCCGACCTGGGTGTCCGCATGTGGACCGTCCAACACGGAGGTTCACGCCCTCTGCAGCATCCTGGCAGAGGAGGTGGAGGTAAATCAACAGGTCTTCATAAGCTGTTTGCAGACAGCATGCATGTTTCAGTTTATCCAACATTAGTCTGACAGGTTTCTGGCACCGACGTTAATTCATCAGTTTGTATTCTTACTATGTTCAGAAGCCAGTGAACACTTTTAAAACTGTTTGGTTCTCATTACTTGCAGAAAGTTTTTCTCCTACCTAAAACTGTTCTGGCCATGGTAGACTGTGAGGCCTTCAATGGACAAGCCTATTGCTACAGGCAGAATAAAGGTTGGTATTAAATAACATACTATGGTGCTTTTGTGCTTCATTATGTTTTGTTCCTGACTCACAATGTCAGCTTATATTAAATCTCACGATTATTATTATTATTATACTGTATATTATTATAATATATCTTATTGTTTGAACTGTGACTTTTGCTAATTTTGTCAAAATTAATCCTATAATCCAAAATTAATCCTATAAAGTAACTAACTGTTGACAAAACTGAAATGGTTTCATGCTAATAAAGCTATAGAAAGTGTGTATGTTTCTAAACTAGATAAATATTTACAACTAAATCTTTTGTACCTTTTTTCTGTTTCATTTATAAGAATCCTAATTACAGACTACAGATATCTCTCTATGCCGCTGTGAACACTGCTGCTTAATCAGTGAACGCTGCTGGGTCATACTGTTGCTTGTTCCTTTGTGTACTGTATGTTGTCTTGTTTGTGACATATAAAATAACATTTTATTATTATTACAATTTTAAATGCCAGGCTGGTTGTGTTGATGTTTTCTGTTAGTTTCACTCATCAGGTTGTTTCACCAGTGGGAATTAATTGGTATTGTATTGTAAAGTATAATCAGAATTTAATTATTACCTCCAGTTGAATAAACTTAACATACATGATTCACAGTGACAGTGACATTTTACTGATGTGAATTTGTCTGGATCTGCAGCTTTTTTGTAAAATCATTAAATATTATATTAAACTGTGACCTCTGACACTGATGTGTTTCTCAAATACTCTGAAGTAAAAAGAAGTCGCCACAGTCTAGACACAGTTGAAGAACTGAAGCTGCTCTTCCCTAAAGGCTGTGACATCCTGGGCATAACTACACCAGGCATAGTCTGTAAGTATTACACTTTTCTGTCTCACTTGTCATTCTTCATTCATAGAGGAGAAAATAGGCCCATGGAGTCATTTAATTCAATATCAGCATAATGTGGCCTTGTTCATGTACATCTAATAGAATGCTTCATAGAAAATGAGAGCTAACCACATGTCTTGGATATTACTAAGAGGAATAGTTCACCTTTCAGCGGTGAGGACTATGCATTAATCCCCACTGCTGCTGCTCCGTTCGAAAGCACCACTGGTGGCTGCCACCTCTCTGCCTCGCTCTCTGATAGATTGCCTAGTCTGCCTGCTGCTGTGCTCCCCATTTCTCCATATAATCACAACCCTCCGGAGAAGTGACTCTCCATCAGCCATGTTCCCTTTCCTCAAGATGATTGCTTATCAGGCCTCCATCGTGTATCAGGTGTAATGGCAGCCTCGGCTGTTTGTGATAACACTCATTTTGTTCTATTGCAGTTGAGGTTCAACATGGGGTCACCACACATGTCTATGTCAATTTGAATAAATCTTTGATAAGATAAGCTTGAACTTACATAGCCTACAGTACATCTAATCATTTATGAATGTTGGTAGCAGGGTTGCACCATATAACAAATGTCTTATGATACACATGGAAATGGCATTTCTGCACAATCCTTGATAAATTTCCAGCTGTGAGACAGTGGAAGATAAATGAGAAACTGTTGTGCAGCATTTGCTTATGTTGAATCCAATTAAGGTTTTCTGTGATTAAGTTTAAATTCACACCAAGAGTGTACCTCAGCAAAAAATGTAAGTTTTAGAGTGGTACCTGGAACTGCCAGTCCTGATGATCCTGTGGATTTATGGTGACACATCCTGATATGTTTTCTCATTTGCATGGTAGCTCATCCATCTGCTGAACTCTCCAAGTTTCATATGTGAGTGCTTTGGGTTGTGCCATTGAGAAGTTAAATCATATGTTTTCCTGTCTCTTTATAAGGCTGTAGTTTGTGTACCTTTCTGATCATGGTTAGCATATGTTTTCTTGATAATTAATGAAAAATACCCAAAGCTAGTGCAAAACCACATCAGAGTTCACTGATAAATCAGAAACAGTCTTCACCAAAATATTTCAACTTTGAAATACAAGGTCTTTCTGTGAGAATATCAGGAATCATTAAGTACATAACAAGGCTTTAAAAGAAATCTCATATCAGTCCAGATTTTATTGCCCTTAATTCCAAAATTCTAATTTTATGTTTCCAAATTGACAGTGTGTGGTAAACTCTATAGAATTTCTAGAATTACTACAACCCAAAACACTGAGTGGATTGGAGATGTCCTGCACTCTACTGTAAAAAGATACAGTGAAAATATTCATTCAACTCTGTCAATTACTAAATACAAGTGAAATAAATTATATTTTGCATATACATGTATTATGCATACGTCATCATGTCTGTAGTACCAAGAGAGGCCAAAGAAACTAAATTAAACAGAATATGAATTATTTGTTTGACTATGGAGCTCAGTGTAAATGGAACTGGCTAACGGAACCTATCCCTGTATGTCAGCATGGTACATGGGTGTGCAGTCTTTTTTTCCTCCATGACACATAATGTCTATAAGTTATTCCATAAAGCATATTACTCTGTGCTTTGTCTTTCTTCTTTGTGCAGTGACTCCCTCTGGCTCCTGCTCCAGCCCTCCTAAGGAGTACCAAGAAGGGGAATCTGGTTTTGCAGTCATGTTCCCGAACATGGAGGGTGTCCATATCAAGCCCTTTCACTTTTGCAAAAAGTCCATCTTCCCAACAGCGTTGAAAGAAGCAGGTGAGTGCAGGCAAATATGTTGTAATCTAAACTATTTAGTATTTAAGAACGTAATTTTTGTATTGCTTTTTTATTGTATTTGTTCAGGATTAATCGACAACCCAGATCTACGCGTGGTGCTGATTTTTGTCTATGAGGCATATAAACCTGGAGGAGCACGCTTCCTCAACCAGATATTGGAGCCTTTGGCTAAGAGCAAAGCTCTGATTGCTGGAGGACTGGTAGAAAGTGCCTTCTCTCCTCCCAGGCACTGGTGAGAGTTTTCTGCTGTAATATCAACACAATTTCTGGTTAAACATGGGATGAGTACTGAAGTAATACAAAAATATCAGTCAATCAGTCTTACTGTTTGTGAACATTCAGGGGGAGCTCTGGTCATCCACACCCCCAGAGAGTATAACCTCATAAACATGTTGGAGCTACATTATCAGCAAATATTTAAAGCACCCGTTCCCTCTGCTGTCATTTCTCACTCTGTAGTTGTAGCCAGGGTGCCTATGGCGTGGTGGGCCTGGCTCTCAGTGGCCCTAAGGTGCAGGGGGCATCCGTGCTCTTGGACCAAGATATCGGCACCCCAAAGGCGGCTGAAGACACAATCCGGCGGTTAAAGGCAGCAAAAATTCCAGAGAGGAACACTCTGGGGTTCATGTTTGCCTGCGTGGGGAGAGGCCAGAACTTCTACAACAACCAAGCCAATGTAGAGGCTGACGCCTTTCACAAGGTGTTCCCCAACACCCCCCTGTTCGGCCTGTTTGGTAACGGCGAGATTGGCTGCGACCGAATAGTTAAAGATGACTACACACTGTGTGACACTGAAATGGACAGTCTGCAGCATGAGTACACCACAGTCATGACCCTGGTTCATCTAGGCTGACGGACCTGCAGTAACAACAGTCACACAGGAAACAAAACCATCATGCTCTCGTTTGTTGTTCCTGTCAGCAAACGTGTACAGAATGTTAAACTCACAATACGTCTCTGCTAATAAAGCAGAATCTGATCCCTTCAGCCATCACGTGGGAAGATCTGTCCCATTAAAACTAGTGGGTTTCACAGTGAGGACCAAACATGACCCTAAAAGACAAAACCATCATTTCTGTGAACACCCGCATGTGATGTGAAATGTGTGTAAATCTTTCCCCACATCTCCCACACATTCAGATGAGTTCTTACTTTCTGACATGAACCTCCTGCTCTGTTTGCTTTGCAGGTGATTAGATTATACCAACTCTTATATCCTGAGCTATTGGTGGTATTGTTAAACAGCAAAGGCACTTTTTGGTCATGTAAGTATGTGGAATGTGCTTCTTCCACAAAATCAAGTTAACTTTGATTTGAATGCCCTTCTTCCTTATGTAGGTTTTACACATAAGGTTTTTACACTTTTCTATTACCAGTGAAACCGTGTTAGCCTCTAGGTTAGGCAAGTTATTTATCTATCATAGTTCACCTGGGTGCAGTTAATTCAGTCGAGATCTGTTTCCTGGTTGGGTCTAATTGTTGCTCCAGCTTCTGCAGCCTAAAAGAAAACGTCAGTGTAAAAAAAGAAGAGAGTAGAACCTGTAGACTGTGTTTGCGACGGTGACCTGCAGAAACCTCCACTTCATCAGTCTCTGACTTTGGGAGGCACCTGGTGGTGCTTGGACATTAATGTCTAAGTTTAGAAGATGGAGGTTCATCCATATTAAAGAATGTATGTTTGGTGCTCTGTGCTACAGTTTTGAATGGTGAAGTTTCATTTTGAACTCTTGATCACAACAAATTAGTTTCCCGTTCCAAACAGCTTTAATATGCCTTCATATAGGAGAATATTGGTTTCTGTAAAAACCATTTGAATGCTGCATCTGGATTGTTTTCCAGATGCTCATGGCATCGATGCATGACTTGATTTTTCCTCACTAAGAAAAATGTCCTAATGACAAAACGGAGCAATTTCACGTCTAGCTGTATGTTTCTTGGTCAGATGAAGATAGGTGATGCTAACTGTAGCTTTCCTTTAATGTTCCAATATTTTACTTCAAATAGAAATTTCTCCCTTTGTGGATCATATGTACACCTCTGGCCTTGTAGTTGTTGAAAAGGAAATTAAAGTGTCTTAAGTTAGTGTTTATGTCTCATTGAACAGATGTTTTGCACTTTTCTACATGTGCCAAATGATAGCTGCTTAATCTCCTCAATAAATAACAAACATTTTGGGAATATTAATAGTTTCCCCGCTCGTATGTCTTTGACCTCCTCACAGCTGCAACTTTAAACCCAGTCCCCGGGTCCACTGGGTCTTAGGCTTCCTTCCTTCTTGTAGGTACAGGCCTACTACCAGTAATTCTTCATTATTTGCGCACACCCTGAAATGTGAGCCTCAGCCTATAACGTCTCCAGCAGCCCACGTCCAGGCGTTTTTAAATAAAGGAAGAGGCGCTGGAGATTGATTGATGTGCGCCTTAACCATCGACTGGCTAATCCCGGTGAATGACAAACGGTTAAGCCAATTGCTGTTAAGGCAGTTTCTATTCCCATAGTATCTTTATTTTGGGAAACCATAAAAACGCTCATGACACGGAGAGGGACGACCTAGCAGGCGTAAAGCTAATAAAATCATCTGTGGCGATAATCCGCTCTCAGATCGGCCTCAGGCTGAAGCTGGGAACCATCTACTCTCAGGTTTTCTTCCAAACGCGCGCACACATCCACGAACAGCGTTTCCAGAGCGCTATGTCGTGACCGGAGCGATGCAAATGTCACACGACTCACTGGCTGCTGTCGCTCTCCGACATGGAAACCTCGGTGTTGTGACGGCGTGTGGATGAACATCGCCCCGCGTTGCCGGCTGCTGCTGAGGACGGGGCGTCGGGATCGAGCCGAGGCTTCGTCGGGTTCACTTCAGCACCTGGACAGCTCCTCTCGCAGGGTTCCCCGCTGCTCTCGCCGGGGAAACCCTCGGCTGAGGCGCGGAACCTGGAGCTGGAGCACACGCAGCCCCCGACCCGGAGGAGACTGGACTCATAGGATTGTAATGTGATTGCTCTGATAACACTTAGAAGCTAATATGATCTTGCCGAGGGACGATGCTTCTTGCATTTGAGCTTCAGCTCCTCTTTGGTTTTGCACTGAAACCCGCTGCTCGTCTAATGCACACGGCCAAGGAAAGCTGCAGCCTACACACACTGAGAGCCTGCTGCTGCTGCTGCAGCATCACTTACTCCGATCACCACCGAGGGAGACATTACTATCAGAGAGGGTGCAGCGGGAGGCACACGATGTAAATCTCACACAGGTAGGTCATTAGCTTCAGATAAATAATGTACACAGAAGTCTCTCCGAGTTTCTCCTCTGTGAGACCTGATACCTGCAAGTAAACCGGTGCAGCTTCAGTACAGTTACCAGCAGGACTTGATCCAGAACCGTGAGCAGATAAAAGTTAAAGCTGGAGTTTACATCAGGCTTCTGGTGACTACTTGGAGTTTAGACCACACACTTTGTAATGTCCTCGTTGAGTGGATCTTAACTCTGAGTGGTGTTTGAATTCAGACTGTGTTTGACTGTGTTTAACTGTATTTAACTGTGTTTGACTGTGTTTGACTGTGTTTAACTGTATTTAACTGTGTTCGACTGTGTTTGACTTCGATATTTATCATTGTCACTTACACCAAGGACAAACCCTTCAACAGTGTCCTGATGACAGCTGCTTAAGAACAAATTTATGTGCTGCAAAATGTGTGGTTGAAGTTATTTAAATCCAAATCTTTCATGAGTAGTGGTTTCACTAAATTATGACAATTCAAATTGCTTTGATTGAAACTGAACAACTTTAGAAACAAACGTGGAGTTTTCTTCAGAAATCAGAAATCAGGTTGGTAAAAATATAAGAAGCACATCGATGTTCAGCCGAGCCCAACAAGAAGTGAGCATCATGACAGGAAGGTCAGACGGGGCTGATGTGTTCGACTGCTTTAGTTTTCCATCATTCTGTAAGTGACTTTCACTGACGGTATTGTCCCATGTTCCTCGTAGGTGCAACATGAGAGCAGCTTTGACCCGGTGAGAAGCTGAAGTGTAGAACTGAGTGGAAACGTTGTGATAACCTCCACGTCTGTCCTCTCTCCATCATCCAGCTTCATGGCGAATGCTGAGTAAGTACAGTCCACGAACTACACACCCACCATCTTCTTCCCGACAGTTTCAATATGTAGTTAAAATATTTACCATGTCTTCTCGATTTCTACAACAACCTCTATTCACTCAGACGCTGCTACAGTTAAAGTGACCCTCACCGCTCTGAATACTAAACACACACACACACACACACACACACACACACACACACACACAGTCTCAGACTTGTACATTCATGCAAACACACCTGCTCCAACCTGACTACAGAGCTCCCATTCTGCAGCCATCAACACCACCACATCATGTTGATTGGTTGTAACAGTGGTAAACTTCTTATAATGTATGTTCTCCTCCTCTGCTTTTCTACCAGCTTTCCATTTTTAATCTGCACCTTGCGTGTGCGTAGAACAGCTGATGCATTGCCGAGAGAACGTGCTGTAGCCTGTGTGTGTGTTTGTTTGTGTGTACAGACAAAGTTAGAGGTAAAGGAGAACAGTGAAAATCATTATTCTCTGTCAACTCACGATTCTGCTGGCGTAGCACGACTCCCTCATTTGTCTCGTCTTAACTAGCTGCATTTATTCTCTTGACCTAGATGAATAGCCCCAAATCATTGCTCCATTTGGGTTTTTATGAGAACTAATTTTGCTTTTGGTTCCATACAGAGCTCAGCTCAGCGGATCTCTGCAGCAATGTCGTGTCGTGCTGTGTTTAAGGTGAAATTTATTGTAAAACAGATGACTGCAGCTCAAATCACATTTGCTGTAGATGGTTCCTCTGGGAAAAAAAACTTTCAGTGTCAAAGAATAGTGATCATCTCATTTAGATACTGAAATGAGATCTTTTTCATCATCCATCCCAAAGTGTTTTTAAAGTGTATCTTTGTCTTTTTAAATGTTATGATAAGTAGAAGTTATTATAGCAGCAACTTCTAGGAGTCGGACACATGCTCAGTTTAACTATTGAAGTCCAAACTGAAAGTAGATTTTTAATGTAACAGACCTGATATGTGACAACTCGGTTACAAATAAAATAAGGTGGGAAAGAGACAAACACAAAGCTTTAGTACATACATGTATATGAAAAATCTGGAAATGCATATCTGGGCCTTATGTGAAGGAAAATAAACTGTCACCTAAATTCAGAACATTAAATCATATTAAATAGTGAATTTGAAGTAGACAGAAGCAGGGAATGGAAATACTGGAGTGAAGCACTTCAAAAATGTGGCTGAGCTTATTTTTAGCTGACCATATCTGTGTTTGTCTCCTAATGACGCCTGAGGTCGACTCAAGCTTTCAACGATCAACTTCATAGGAACATTTTATACTGAATCCAGTCTTCGGATGGGTCATTTCTCTTTCTTAGCATGTTGTTTATTCAGTGCCGGTGGGGAAGGTGGAGAGGTTGGACGACGGTGGGAGGTGACAAGCACGTGGTGTCTTTGTGCTCGATGGGAGAAATTCTGTCAGTTAGTGGCTTCATATTCGGCCTTATTGTCTCTTTTTATATGTACGCAGGCAAAATATATAATATATATAATATACACAGTTTAATAAATATGAATAACAACAACAAATACAGGTTAGTAGATGAAAAATCTACAGTCTCGTGTCCGTCTGGAGTGCTGGTGATACCTACAGCTTTTGTAATGACCTGTACTGAATGGCAACAACATTTTATCTTGAAGTTACAGGCTAAAGATCCTTTATGCCTTTATCTTTATGCTTTATTGCTACAGCTTCATGTCCACATGTATTTTTATTTTCAGTCTCTGTGAGTCTCCCTCCAGTGACCTGTTCCTGGAAAAGCCATTGTAATTATTCATTAACTAAATTAAACATTCAAAAGTTAATAAGACTGTAACTGTTGCTAATAAACTCTACGTCACTCTTAAGATGCAACAGGCAACAAACACAGACCTACAGAACACACTGTACGTCTTCTACGTTTGCTGTATATACAAAAACACACTGCATCAGACTGAGTCGGTGAAGTCATTTTCACAACCCAACACAAATCTCTAAGTCTTTCAAGACCCGTGTTACCTTAAGTGTCTGTAGAAATTAAAATAATCTATTATTAGATACTGACACAGTGTAAAAAGGTGGAGGCTTCTGTACAACTGCTGTCTCAGTCCTGCCCCACGACGGTCTCTGTGTCTCCTGTGTTTCTACAGCTTGTTTCTGTAAAGGTCAGATAAGAGACTGGTCACACCAGGGCCAGAACAGTCCATTGTGCAGTCCACCACTTCATCATAGTTTAATCTGTAATATTATTAATGAGCTAAAGTCCCTGACAGACTTCATTAATATCCGCTGGCATGAAATTACAAAAGTTTCTCTAGAAGTTGAAATGTGGGTTTGGAGAGATTACCTGAAGCGTGTGAACGTGGAAATTCTGCAGATGTGACAGGTGTTTCGTTCAGCCACTTAACTTTATGTTCAACACCGTGTTTGTTTTCTGAATTGTTGATTTGAAAAGACTCAAAGTTGTTTTGAGTGAGGATGAAAATGCGCATTGTAAGAAAAATTTGAATCCTTTAGAAAAGTCCCTTAGGGGCTTACAGGAGGATGAAGACCACCGTTGTTATATTTAGTCATCAAACAGGAATCAGGCATCGTCTGATGGACTTCGTGGACTAGTTTGCAGGTAGCTGTTGCACCAACGATTTACACACTCACGCGATGAATCTGTAACACTAATACACAATGATTCCCAGCATCTCCAAAGTTCTTCACAGCAGCTGGTGGGAGCAGGGAACATCTGCTGTGTGTTCAGTGTTCAAGCCAAATTTGGGTGTGTTTTAGATCCTCAGGCGTAGTGCTCAGACAAGCTAATCTAACGTGTGCGCGAGCGTGTGTGTTGATCTTAGTAGTCCACTGAGGCTGGATGGAGTGGCGTGTGGCTCAGGATAAAAATGTGCCTGGGTGGAAATAAATTTTCTCGACTCACCCAGAAAGCTGCCACTGGGCTTTTATAGGCGAGCTGATGGACGGGGCAACACCTATAGTTGATGAATAATAGCTCCTAGTTTTTATGATTCATGTGCTTTCAGTACATATGAACATGAACACAGGCCTGATTTATATTAATATTTCCATATGTTCTAGTTTGATAGCAAATCAGATTGATGATTGCACACAGCTAACTGAACACTAACCGTGCATTTCTGCTAATAAGTGGATGTTATTCAGAGGATAGTAGATCTTATTTTCATAATGCAGAATGTAAGTGGAATTTATGATTTATGAATATAAGTCCAATAAAAATTTAAACAGCATATTAATGTACTGGCTTCACTTTAAAGCACTCTGAAGTCAAACTGATTTAACGGAAATCAGTCAGATTTTCTTTCTCTCTAGATTTTAAAAATATTTTTTTCAGGGTTATTTTGCAACTTTTAGTTCCTGTTGATCAACAGGAAAGCACTAAGCCTTAGGGCCCCAGGGCCCCAGGGCCCCAGGGCACCTTAGCTTCTAAAAAAGTGAATATTTATTTATTGCTAATCGATTGTGAATGAGAAGAATACAAGAAAGAAATGTTTGTTCTATTTAAATTCAAGAAATTGACACAACAGTACAAGTCTACAACCATGCTAGCAGCTCTTTAAAGCAGCATGTTATTCTGCTCATTATGACAATGCTAATATGCTAATCTTTATATTCATTATCCTAGTTAAGTGTATTAGTTTGCTAACCTTTGCTAATTAGCAAATAAAGCTAAGTTATTCATTTTTTCCTATGAATGCTTGTAAGTGTGTCTTGTTGCACCGGGGTCACACACGGGACACTTCCAGTTGTCTGAGGAAGAACATTCTTCAGCACCACTGGCCCCCAGCTACTTGCATGACCTTCTGTTTTGGTCATTGAAATCCCTGGAGCTACGTTTGTCACACAATGACCTTTCCTACCTGGCCCACAACACTACAGTCCACTATTTAATTATATCTGCTGCCCTCGGGGAATTCTGCTCCCCTGAATATCACTTCTTTCCTCTGGGTGCTCATCTGCAGCTGCAGTCTTGTTAGTCTTTCCATTAGATAAGAACATCAGGGGTACGCAAAGGTCAGCAGTCGTATATAAGACACAGAAATGTTGTACGTATGTTTGTACTGAAATTAAAAGAGAGACTTGTCATGAACATAAATTGGATTATAGTTACTAAAATAACGATTATTTGAATGAATAGTTAGAACAACCCCACTTTATTTATAATATTTTAATGCTATGAGCTGAAATTATAAAATCAAATGAGGATCCATGTTGAATTTGTGATGCCCAGTGTGTATTTGAATATTTCCATTCCAGACATCAGTGTTACTCTTGTTAGGACGTAGTGTATACACATCGTACAGTACAATGGATTAACCTGATAAAGCAGTTTGAAGTCTCTGTGAATAGTAGAATACAGCACATAGTAGCACTTCAGTCATTCATTGAATTATCACAAATATAGCTGAACATTGTACAGATCTATGGGATGGCTCAGCACCTTTTCATGATATCTCAACTGGCAGACCAGGTACATCACTGAAAGCTGTGAGCCGGCGGGCTCTGGACAGCTTGTGTCTGTCATGAGTAGTTATGTGTATGGCCCTGATTGTTTGGGAAGAGAGCCAAACCTGCTGCTGTGCTGAAGATGAGAGGTGGTATGGATGAGATGTTGTGTGTAGGAGAAGCGTGGAGAAAACAGCATCTATCAGGCCAACGTACTGTGGCGTAATACTGGAGCCTATACCCACAGTTGCAGGGTGGGGATCGGTTTGTTTCCAAGTAAAATAAGCGTACAGGAATTTGTAATAGAAGCACATCAACAACTTCCAGAGCGTACTACTCCATCCTGACATAGATTTACTGTAGTGGAACACATAATGGCACATTTTTCCTTTTGGTTGAGTGGCCATTTTTCAGTGCAGCACTAGTTGCAGAACTAAATCAGTCATAGTGGTGATACACTAGAAATGGTACATGGAAGTAGTTTTATTTATTAAATTAGCAGTGGGGAGTGTTGAGAGGCACCTTTAAAAGCATCCTCTTCACTTCCATGCAACTCTTATTTTCCTGTACTTGGATATATGTCACTAAAAAGCGCCTTTAGAAACTTACCAGCAATAGTCTGGCTGCTGGTTCATTATTCATTTTCCCTGTTTAATACATATGACATTGCACAGGAGTCAACCGCATCCCAACTTTCTGACTGTGTGAGACCGTCTTGCCGAGGGAAATAAACCTTTCAAATTAGGATGAGGGCAGCCGCTCCTGAGACCAGACTGCAATAACAGGCCTCTCTCAAAGCAAAAGGGATTTTATTAATGAAAAACACAAACCACTGTTGTATGCTGTACCTGCAGTGATGCTAGACGTCTCTGAGGAACTGCTACTGGACCATCGCTACTTTTTTAAAGAGACTTTTCACACTCGTCATTATATCAGTAGAAAGAATCATTGTAACTCTGTGTTGTAATTTACCTTCATAGAAAACACTGTTTGAAATCCTCCACTTTACTGATTTACTGTCTTTTGCTCTATTGAGGAACTCAACTCTCAACTACTCTCTCCAACGTGAGGTGATATGAATTTCCATGGGACAGAGAATGAGTGCAGTTAAAGCTCTTTCTTCACCTGAAACAGTTTTGAAGTGTACACTTGTACACACAGGCTGTCACTCATTCATTTAGGTTGTTGTGCGCTGTTTTCTAAAAAAAACCAGAGCTGAATATTTTTTATAATAAAACATGATGAATGGTGAAATGGTCAAAAATGATAGAAGTCTTAACCTAATCTTCTGCTGCTTAAGCAATTTCTACTGTAGTTTGCTCCACTTCTCTTGAGAAAACTGCTCCATCTGCCCCAGGTTTGAAGGGTTTTAGTCCATCTATTATCTTATCTTCTACAGGACCTCTTCAGAATATTCCAGTGTTTAGTTCTGTTGGTTTGGATGACCCATGACCTGCTACAGAGAGGGAGCAGAGCTGATGTGTGTGTTTTGTCATCAGTTTAAAGGATCTTGTGGCTCGATGTCCTCGATGGAGCCCACTGACAGATGATCAGGCTCTGATATGCCTTTACCTTGGACAGCTTGTATTGCTGATTGTCCTTGGCCCTTTGTCTAACATGTAAACTGTGCTTCTGTTCAGTCTGGCTACAATCCCATGGACCTTAATCTTCTAGGTATTATACTTTGTAGTCTCAGGGACTTCAAGTTGCTTAAACATATATATACATTTTAACAACCTGAATGACTGATCACACGATATCATTATTTTTGTCTATACCCCTTTCATTTGTTTTTTATTTAATTATTATTCAGTTGATTCAAGTGCAAGCAAAATTGGATTTATTTTTATTTCCTAAACAGTATTCAGGTGTCTATATAACCACTGAACAGGTTTTACTTGCTGTTATCTTTCCAAAAACCACTAAATCACTCTTTGAGCTGATAAAAGCCCTTAAGAGACACCGCCAAGATATGCCTCTTATATACAGAAAGTGATGGGGGCCAAAATCCTGTGTAAAAATACAGTATATTAAATACATATATTAGGCAAATGGTAATTTATCACATTGATGGACTGCAGCTTCTTTAGTACAAAATTAAAATAATATTTTATACTAAAAACACTTTGGTAGAGATCCACTTGATTTGATGAACTCGGTCTGCTGAAACCACAAATTAGCTTTATACATGAATACATCTGAATACATTTTTGTGCAGGAAAGTGGGTTTTGGCTCTCAACGCTTCCATTGCAGGAGCTTTAGGAAAAGATCGATCCACAGAAAGTGTGAACAGGAGGAACGGTTACAGCATGAAAGACATGCTCACACATGTTCCTGTGGCCACCTGACTGTTGTTTAGAGACACCTGAGAAACTGTGAAGCTATTTATTAAGAAAAAAACTCAAACTCATTCTAAACATAGATCTAGATGCTGTATCTGTCCATGGTTCAGCTAGCTGCTGTTTGGTCCTTCAAAGACCGATTTGTTAAAAGTTTAACAAACATAACATTTATTTTAGTTAATATTTTAACAAATATTAACAACCTACCAACAAACGCACTCACGCTACATTCGAATGCCCTCCAAATGTTTAGGTCACTCCAGATAGAATCAAAGGGCTTTTAGCACCGACTTTATCACTGTGTGTTTTAATAAGCTGTGGTTGTGTCGGCTCAGACTGAGGCTCTTCCACTAAATGCTTCAGGTCACTCTGCAGATTTGAAGATGACCCTAGGAGGACACAGCGTGTTCATTTATAAAAAATGGCTGCTGGGGAAACAACCAAACAACCATCAATACATCACTTGAAAGTTTTAGTTATTAAGTAAAATAGAGAATAATCTGCAATATCGTGATAAAGAAAAGCTTAGACGTGAGGATTAATTACAGTCAATAATGAACGGTATGTTTGAAATATAGTATTTTTGGTTAGTGCACAAACTCCCTCATGTAACACACAACTTTAAATGTCCCACTGCTCCTCTAGTTTTCCTTCCATTATGCACCTTTTCACTGACTTCCTTTGACGGTTTGAAGGAGAGTGGGGATCCGCTCAGCTGACAAAGGGAGAGGCGATGACGTCGCAGCAGACATGATACACCAGCATCTGCTCTGGTCTAAAAATACACACCACAGGGCACACACAGTCAGTCTGCAGCTGCGCTCAGCATTTGTTTCCACCTCCACGCGCTGTTGAGATGGCCCAGCTTTTACACAACTGGGGCTTGTGGGCACGCTGGGTTACATGGCGCTGGACCGCAACCGAGTGGCCTCGATGGGTTTAGATCTTAAAGGAACAGTGAGGATAGTGGAATATCCTTATTATGGTAACCTGTCATTCATCAGTGGATTTAAACTTTGCAGTAGTTGTAGTTAGGTAGTCAAGGTAGCACAGGCATTAGAAACTGTAAAGAATTAGAACAATGTGTAAGGGAAGGGCTCCTAAGAATAGAGACAGTTTAAATCAACATTATTAAAACTAAATACAGACATTGTTGCAGTCACATCATCTCACTGTTTATCCCATGTAGTCTTTGAGCAAGGCACTGTACTAGCAACTCCTCTGGTCCTCAGCTGTGTAGGATTGTGCGAGTGCTCAGTAGTTCCCTGGTGCTGAGTGGGTGTTTGTGAGTAACCCTCTCTGACCCCGCGCTTACTGCCCGAGGCCATCGCTGTAAATAAGAATGTGTTCTTAGTGAAGTAGCTGGGCTGAATAATTAAAATGTTTTTTTATCTGCACTGCTTTTGTGCTCATACATATACGCTGCTTCAACAAACTTCTGGTATTTTCCTCTGCTACAGTACGTCCCTGTGATGTCTTTGCCTTATCACTTATCTACTTTGAAGAGGTTATTTTTATTGTAGTTAACTGTGCTTTTTAACCAGAAAATATACCATCGCCCATCCAGGGGTCGGAGTCTCCATGTTTTCCCTGGGTTCTCTCCTCCCACCGTCCAAACACGTGCATGTTAGGTTAAGGGTTGACTCCACACAGCCACCACAGGTGCAGTGTGTGTGGTTGTTTGTTTGTATATGTCATATATCCCTGTGATGGACTGATGACCTGTCTAGGGTGTACTCTCGCCTGATGACCACTGGGATAGGCTCCAGCAGTCCTGCGACCCTTAAGTGGACAAGCGGTTAAGAAGATGGATGGATGTACCATCTGCACCTAAAGACATTATCTGAGAGAGTGGATGCTGTGTTGGAAGCATTGATACTGCTCTGTTATAGTAATGTATGCCTTTCTCTTTTCTCTTTCTTTTGACTGTCTGCTGCTGGTGTTGGCATGTAACTAGGGAAATGGAGCAGGCAGGTCTGTCAGACTTGGAGATCATCTCCCAGCCGGTGGAGGATGAGAACCAGTGCTTGGCTCCCCCAGTCCAGCTGGTGAGTTTTGGCTACAGAGATCTGCCCCTCACGGCTCTGGACCTCTCGCTGGCTGGCTCGCAGCTCATTTCCAATGCAGATGAAGATGAAAACAGGGAAGGGTGAGTGAAACCACCAACCATTGTACGGAGAGATGGTGTAGCTCGTGATTGATTGACAGTATTGCTTTTGTTTGCTTTTATTATGTTTTACCTCTGTGGCAAGTGTGAGTGACACATATTGGTTTAAAACAGCTGTTTCCATGAATTTAGAGTGATGTTGCTCGTGTGGACAATTTGGCTACAGGGAGACGTGAGTGACACACTGCTGGTATTTTCTTCTACTTGCAACCAAGCACAGTCAGTATTGAGATAACATGGTAATTCTGCTAGAAGTGTAAATTTAGAAGAATAAATAATTTTTTTTAAACCAATCTTATGAAGTGACATGACGATGAAGGGCAGAGTCGATCTCACACCACCGTAACAGATGATCAAAGTGTTGCTTGTCTGCATGTGTTCTATTTGGTGGAGGATCAACAGAACTAGTCTGATTCCTAATTTGACATGTTCATGATTTTTTTCATAACCAGTGATTCAACCTTAGTAAATATTTACCTAAGATAAAGATAAAATTTCTTTGTAGCACATTACATTTAATATAAATTATGATTGTGTTCAAAAACTCACAGATCTACTCAGATTAAAGTCACTGTTTCACCTGAATAGTGCTCATTGTATCATAAAACGAAGATACTCCAAATGTTATTTCAGGGCTATTCCCACATTTTAGTAAGAATCATCAACCCTATGGTGAAATCCAAATTCACTGGAAAAACACTGAAATGTATTACAAGACAATTAATGTGATAATATGTGAATGTAAAAAATATGTGATTAGACAAATTTACCTGAAGTGTTTTACTTTAGTATAGAGTATATAGAAGTTATATACAGTATATTGTGATGTATGTAATCTCTTTATATGTGGCTGCTACGGCGGTTACCTGCATACTTGTTTTTCTAAAAAGCTGCTTAAATCATTCAACTTTTCAAAACAGAATTCAACTAGACCCAACAACAAGTAGTTCAGTCACAAAAACTATGTTTGAACGAACTAACTATAGATTCATATTACTTAGACTACAGAACCCGATGCCCTACCTGGATATTATAGATAAAATAATTTTTACTGTTGTGACTGAGGTAAATAGAAATTCAACACAGCGTGACATAAACTTTACCTTCTCTATAGCTACTTCAGATTCTTTAGAGTGAAACAGCTCATGAATTCAGAGCTTATCATCTTTGCCCCACATTGACTCAATCTTTCATTCTCACCTGTTATATATAATTGTACAGCTCAAAAGGTGTCCATTGTTCAAATTCTCCTTATAGCATGTGTAATGCGGACTGAACTGATGCAGAGCAAACTGCTGATCTAACCTGTCGGCAGTGACAGCAGGTGTACAGCTTGTATTGGACTTAGGCTTAGAAAATGCAAAGACAGCAACTGGAGTCAACTGGAGTATGACTAGAATGGTTAAATGGAGACATAAGGGAGTTTTCTGGAAGTTGTATAGAACAAATATCTGTACTGAAAACACTGTAAAGAAAGATGACTAAAGGCCATTTATGTAACATTTTCACCACTGCCTGTCCAGCATGGAGCCACCACTGTGGAGTCATTAGCAAATAGGAAGTGTGGGAGAGCTGCGACTTCCAGGAGAGACTTCAATTCATCTGTTACTGTGTGTGCTAAAATCAGCATGCCACACACATCGGGCCTTTTCTCCATCCTTTTCATACAACATTGTGCCGCCTCGTTTGTAACAAAGCTCAATTTAAAAGCAGTAATAAAGGAAGTTTTTGATCATTTCAACCAAAGTAAAAAAAAAACAAACAATTCATAGTTTGTGCTGTAAATGTAAATTGTTGGCGCCAGTGTCTGAACCTAAATGTGTGTAACTACAACAAACACTTAAAGCTACTCGAGGGGAAACCATCCGAACCATTTCACCCTCTCCCTGCTCCGTTTTCCTCTGCTCAGCCCTTCACTTACCTCTTTGTCACGTTCGCTGCCTCAGCTGATGCAGGAATTACAAGTTTGCTGCTCTGTGATTCAGCCATAGTGAAATCTTGCTTGAATGTTCGTTGACTGATTGACAGCTGTGAGCTCCCACCCCTGATGTCGGCTTTGTCTGATTGCTTAGAAGAGAAGCAATTTAGAAGGGAATATCTCTGCACTGCTGCCGGGCTGTTCAGCCTGGGTCACAAAGGAGTCTGACAGCACCTCTGCACATTAAGGTCTGCTTTGGAGAATATTTTAACAAAAGAAATACTATAAATGAGTTATGTCCTGTAGCTTTAGGTGGGACTAGAATGAAAAACAGAATAGTGGGGTTGAAAAGAAAGAGATGTTTACCATGTAGGAGTGTTTAACATCAGACAATATCAAGTTGCTTTATTGAAAACATAGTGTTTGTGGAGCTCAAACATCACGTATGAAGCCTCCCTGTTTAAGTAATTTCTTTGCAGGCTTTACAAACTATTGACAAGCTAGTCTTGTTGCTAATATTTAGACAATACTTTACAACTTGGTGAACCTTTTTAGTTGCAGCTCCTGTGATACAATATTTCATCAAGGTGCTGCAGGAGTTTTGCACATTTAGCAGACTCGGAGCAAAGCAGGAGTGTCTGGCACACCTTCGCCTGCTGTCAGAGTACATGGATGAGGGAAAGCAAACTGAAAAGGTCAAAACTCCAGCAACTCATGAAGTATATTGAACAGATTTATTGTTAGACCAGCACGTTTACAGCTTAGTGGACTTTGTCAGTGTCACATCTAACAGGCAGACGACCTCCAAACGTCTGTGTACAGTATGTACTGTGTAGATGTATTTAATATGTATGTGTCCATAGACCCCATAGAATTTAAAATCACATATCAGGGACCACAACCACTCACTTTTTCTCTCTCTGTCTCTCACACACAAACACACACACCCATCACCCTTGCACAAATGCCACATAGTACGATGATTATCATCCATCATGTGTTAAGTTTCCCTCCTCAAGTCCTTGACTTACAGTCTCCATTGCTCAGCATTACATGCATTTATCATTAAGTGACAACCTCTGGGTTGTCCAGCATCCATAAACTAACGCAGATCAATTAATCATTTCAGACTAAATATCCGCCCCCCCCCCCACCCATTGTCAATAGGAGCCTTTATTGTAAGTGACATTTAACAGAAGCTAATAAGATCGCTCTCTTAATTTACACTTAAGTCTTTTGTACTTTCTAACTATACATGCCGTCACATTCAATTACTTAGTTTGAACTTTATCAAAAGCAGATTGTTAAAAGTTGAAATGTAAAACACTTCCAGTTGTTTCTCAAAGTTTGATGTTATTATTATAGCTCAGTTTACAGTTTGATGTTAATTCTCAGAATGATTTTGTCCTTTTTTTTTAATCATTATGTGTCGGCAAATTGTTCTGTGTTCACTTGTTTTTAGGACTCATACTTGTATTTGTACTTTGTATGGTATTTGACTGGTATTTCTGTTTAGATGCATGATGAGGGATTTTTATTTCATCAGAACTCCCACTGCACCTTGCACAGACAGGACTTTATAACACTCAAGAGTGTTTTAAAGCATCTTAATGTAAAATGACAAATTATACAGTTAAGATAAGAGGGGGGGGGGGGGGTCCTGTACACTGGTTTCAGTTGAACTCAAGTTAAATCTACGAGCTACTTATCACAGTTCTTGTTTGTCCCACTTTAACGTGATTGTGTGCAGTGCTGGTATGGCATATGGATATGAGGTCACATCACAGCTGTCCTTTTGATTAGTCACAATATTAACAGATTTTTTTCATAGTGCAAAACCTGCTCCCTGTCCAGCCTTTCCATTCTGTCCAGCAACTGTGACTCAAACTTGGCTCTTAGCACAAGTTCTCACTAGGATGCACATAAACACCATAAGCTGTAGCACAGGGTCCAAAGTACACGCGCGCACACACACACACACACACACACACACACACACACACCGCATATTCATACACAGTACCTCATCCAAGTCCTCAGTTTGACACCAAATCAGGTCTCAGTCCATTGGGTCCCCTCAGTTAGCCATGGTCATGGTCAGAAACAGATGGATGTCACAGATGCCGACACTCACACTGCGCTCCCATCACAACCAGTACAACCAGTATACAGTATCAGGGGTTTACTGCGGCCGTGATTTGATGCAGCGTGTTCACTTGAATTGTGTTGCTGGGAAACTCTTTGGTGTACAGTGATAAATTATGCATGAAGCATTTCCTATTGCAGCTCAACCTGTGAAATACCTGTAAGGCTGCTTAAACTCTGACTTATCCAGTAACTGGGTCACAGGCCTGCTGTTGTTGAGTAATCACAAATCGAGAGTAACCAATATGTTCAAATGAGCTTGAATCTGAGGGGCAAGAGACTAAATTTCCCCTTCTGGCCTCTGAGGCTGAACAACAGTAAGAGCTGCTGCTGTAAGAATCTCTAACAGCAGATTTACCAGGCACTGTGGTGAAGGTTATTTTACCAGTGAGCTCAATTTACTCAAACTGTGCTTAGTGCGATGGGGTCACTATTTCATATTCAAGTCATTAGTGCGAAATGCCTGCCTGTAAAAATGCTGCCAGTGGGAGTTGTAAAAGTCATCATTCTTTCTTTTAGCTTTAATGAAATTCCATTTAAATCCACCAAGCATGAGCTCCAGTAACGTTATGTCTCCACTATACCTTAAACACTGTCCTAATCATTCACATTAATCACTATTGCCAGGCCTTGGGTCTGGACTTCTATTGGGAAATTTCAACAGGATCCTCCTATATTAGGTTTATGATAATGGAGATGAAATATATCAAACCTGAACTTCTATAAGTTTCTCAAACCTGTGAGATTTTTACATGGAATATCTGCCACACCAGTGAGAATCAACACTCGTGGAGGAAAAACCGAGAAGAGGCCTCTGACATTAAGGCCACATCATTAGACTCGGTGCCATCTACCTACAGTGTGTCTCACTGAATATGTCAGTCGTCTAACCTCCACGACCCAATTCTACTTTATTCTGGGGATTTTAGCAAGGTGGGCTTTTCAGCGATTATCGTTGTGCCTCTGTCTCCTCATTACCGTATCGATCTACCTCTCTAACAGACAGCGGCCATTAGCCTTGCTTAAATGACATTCAGGAACGCCACGCCCGTGCACCGTCATCATGTTTTACGACAGTCTCCTGCGGCAGAGGGTGGGTTTCTTCAATCGGTTCTTTTGCATCAGCTACCTGTGAGTTGACTTTGTTGGGCCATAATGGCATGTGGAGCACCATCAGGGCCGTATCTAGTTTTCCTTTCAGATTGCCAATATGAGAAGGTGGACTACATCCAGCAGAGACTGATTGCTAAACTCACCTTTAGGGAAATGGGGCAGAGGAAATGAACCTTTTTTTAATGAGTGTGTGGAATGATGAAGTGAAGAGCGGAGGCAAGGCGCCTGCAGTGAGACGGCGATTCACAGCCATCCAAATGAAAATGTATGTGGGAGAGGAATCTGCTGGCTGCTCCGTTGGATTGCTCCACCACACCTCCCCCCCTCCCACACACCCTCCTATACTCCCAGCCTGCATCAGCTGGCTCATTGGCTTTCTGAGATAATGAAGGAGCGTCATGAAGAAAGCTGTGCATGGGAAATGTTTAGGCACGCTCTGTAGTGATGTTTGGCAGAACGGGCATATGCACTCCTGAATGTCACAAGCACAGTAGAGGTGTTTCATCAACATGGTGACGGTTCATTGGGTGGGGGCTGGAAGTTATTTTCACTGGCAGTTTAGCAATGACTCTCCGTCAGCAAAACTTTTCTCATCTACAGAATGAAAGTGAGTGTAAATTAAAGACATGCAAACTTAACTGGTATTTTTTTCTCCTGTAACATCAAATTTAACGCGGCTGCTTGTAGCATATTTTAAACTAAATGAAATAGTCTGTTGTTGATGAGAATGTGAAATAGAAATTCAGTGGAAAGTTGCAGGAAATACATCACATATCTACATGTTGGGAACAAGAAATGGCTCACAGGTTTACAGATTAGATGCTTAACGAGCTTTGTGCTGTCATGCTTTTCCTATACAGTAAATTTGCAGCGGGGTTTCATAGCGGGAAGCAAGCAGAGGGGATTAATCAAGAGAAAAGGCTCCTGTGCCAAGCTGCCACTGTGTGATGAAGCACCTATTGTCAGCCATGTTTGCATATCATAGCCTGTAGCATTGTGAAGGTGGAGCTGACCTCGCTGCTAGCTGTCGTACAGTGCACACACACGTATACGTTTGTGCATATGAAGAGAAAGGCAGCACATAGGGTATCTATACAGTGAAAAAGAGAGAGAGGAAATGAGGCCAGGTCTGAAAAGCACTGCACTGCGTAGTGGTGGTTATCTAATCCCCTGTAATCGTGGTTCAGCTTTATACTGGGCTGTCACACCTCATTAGGAACAATGGCATTCCTTCATTGATGCTTTACTTCTTTTCTCTCTCTCTCTTTCACCACCTTTCTACATATTTCTGTATTTCTTCTCCTGATTTCGCTCTGTTCTCTTGCTTCTCCTAGTAGTCCCTCAGTTTTCACACTCACTGCCTCAACGTTTTTTTTTTTTTTATGTCTCATCTTTTTCTGTCTTCCATTTCACACAAACGATGCCTTCCCATAGTGAAAACCAGTCCCCCTGTCGCAAAACTAAATGCCAAGGAGCACCTTACCACTGGAAATCATGCCACGCACACTTATCAACACAAAACAGTAACCAAAGTCCAGAGGTTCCTTCAGAGGCCCCTTCACAAACCTTCAGGGGCCTCCACGTTCATGGTGAAGGAAGATAGGTGGTCTGGTTGGAGATTTCCAGCATCAGTTTACTGTATTGTTGCCTAACACAGTGTTCCTATCAGGAGAGAAGTGGGCGACATTGTGGGAGGTGGTTGTTCTAGCTAGCATCAGGGGGCAGTTGCAGTGTTAGCAGTTTTGGCGCCATGGTAAGTGGAGTGTAGTTATTAATAGAGTTGGGCCCATCCATCTTCCTGTCTAGGAAAAGTGCTGGGAGGACCAAGGTGGCATGGGCTTGTATTCAGCACTTTCATGGCCGCCCACTCTCCCCCTAGTCATCACGCTGCTTTTGTTTGTTTGCTCACTGTTTTTTTTTTTTTTTTAGGTTGAAGGATTTGGTGCATTTCAGCTTGTATATGTGGAAGCTGCTGCCAGTGTGTGACTTTGTTGGAGAAAAAATGCCTCACGTAACACAGGATCGTAGAGATTTGAATGGCCTCATGTGCAGCTTGCACTGAAGGTTTAAAGTGACTCATAACTGATTGAGTATCGTCTCTATGATGATATAAAGAAAAAATACCCATTTAGTACAAGGTGTTGGTTCACTGTAAGAAATTCCAAATCTCCATATAGAGTTTTAGATGAAATAGCAATTTTATGTGTTATTCATAATAATGATTTAGATTGGCGTCAGATTCGATCAGTGCTGAATATACTACAGTATATATTCATTTATACAGCGACAAGAAAATGGTTTTCTCCATTAATTTGTCCTGAAAAGTTACAAATATAATGTAATTAAAATAATATAAGTAAAATAATAACACACAAAAAATCTGATCTTTCATATCTTCAGTGAGAACAAACTATAAAAACCTTAAAGTCTCTCTTCAAGTTGTTCCATAGCATCTCTGTTGGGTTGAGGTCCGGACTCTGACTTGGCCACTCCAAAATGTGGATTTGCTTCTTCTGAAGCCGTTCTGTTGTCTGTTTTAAGTCGTTGTCCTGTAACATCACCCAACTTCCAACTTCTACAGAGTTTCAGCTGACGTACAGATATTCTCACAAATAGTTCAATATAGTTTCATCAGTCCACAAAACATTTTGCCGATACTGCTGTGCAGTGTCAATGTGTTCTTCAAACTTCAGGTGTGCAGCAGTGTTCTTTTTAATAAGCAGCAGCTTCCTTCGTGGTGTCCTGCCATAGACACCCTGCTTGTTCAATGATTTATCTACTGTAGACTCATGAACACAGATGTTAGCCAGTTCTAATGATGCCTTCAAATCTTTGGCTCTCACTCTGGATTGTCTCTTTACCTCATTGATGAGCGTTAGTTGTGCTCCCTGGGTCATTTTGACTGGCTGCATACTTCTTGGTAGAGAAGCCACAGTCCCACATTCCATAAGGTTCACATACTTTTTCTTGCCACTGGGTAAGTGATGATCAGCTTTTCATTGAAATTTCACTAACTGCTACTTGGCTGAAGAACACCTTGGTTGAAGGTGAGGAGAGTTACTCATTCACCCTCTCTACCCACATTTTCCACAAGGCACTGGGGATTTGCACCAGTCAACTTCCAGGAATAACCTTCTCTAAGTGTTACAGAACTGTGCCTCCTAACAGCACACAGAGCAAACAGCAGTGTAACAGTCTCATTTATCCAAACTCCCTGCTACAGGAATTAAGCAGTGGCTTCAAACCAGCCCTGGAACTAGCCTGTTAGAAAGGGGGTATATAATATGAAATTAAGCATTAGCTCATTGCAATTCAGGTAAACACACTTCAGAAATCACTATTTTACTAATAACAAAGGAAACATCTAGTTTAAATGTCTCCAAAATCATGACTTTTTTAAACATAGATATACGTTAGTATATTAGTGTAACACTAAAGCATTCTGCAGCCTTCTCTATGCACATACGAAACTAATCAACCACAGTTTTCACTGACATAGTTTATTGTAAAACACATCAAATATTCAAACTAATATGACAGAAAGTAAAGTTATACTTGTGCAGTGTGCAAAAAGTGAACAAACCTACTTAAAGGTCACTACTTATTATTTATCATGGTGCCATGCGGGAGTGTCTGCTGGTCGTCTGACAACCTCACAGGTGACAACAAGTGCAGGAGGTTATGTTACGTAAACTGACGTCTCTTTTGTTCTGGGACAGAGCCACGCTTGCTGTTTCCTAGGATGTTAAGTTTAAAGTCAGATTTAACCAAGTGTGGTCAAGTATGTACCCTAACTTTAAACCCTTTGATGAAAAATGTGTGTTTCACTACTACTGAGTGGAACTGGATCCAATAAATCCTTACCCCCCCCACCTGCCCATCCCAAATGGTCCCTTTGAGCCTAACATCCAGTAATAACGCAGCTCACCTGTTTGTAGCACATCGAAAGGCAGCATCCTGGCCAAGATCAGATCTACCATCTGAGAATATTAAAAGGAGTCAACAAGGCAATAAACGTGTGAGTTACAATCTGCTCGCCATGAATAACATGCACCTTCTTTTTACAGGCTAAATGTACTGCATAAGCCAATACATCAACCACACGCACACACACACAAACTGATGAATAAGGGAATTGAGTTTACAGACTGTGGAGGCTCAGTCTTTGATTTATAAAAGAAAAAAGCTAAAATCAGTAAATGTGTGTCCTCCCTTCATGTCATGCCAAAACTAGCCCAGGCCAGAGGGGACGCAGTCAGACGCTGCTGGTGACACATGCAGTATATTAATGAGTCTTATTAAAGCAACAGAACAGTAGCAAATGCTGTTTCTCTGACCCACTCGGCCCTGACGGCCTGACAGATCCACCTGGCTCAAGTCACTACTAGATACTACATACAGCCGACAAGGTCACCTCTCAGACTGGTTGTTTTCTTGCATTCGGCTTCATAGACTTTTACATTGAAATTTTTTTTACAACCAAATACTAAATTACCAAATAATAATCGGATTACTTTTGTAATTTTAGTGAAATTGTGAAAGCTTTTCACCCTCCGTCCACATTTCTGTATTTATCTAGTCTCTCTTTCTACACACTTTCTGTTACCAGTGTGCATCACGTTGATATAGCTTGTCAGTGTTTTCCACCACTGGTGAGATTGAGTGGAGCAGGACACAGCAGCAGAGGAGGAAGATTAAATCAGTGAATGTAATCGATACCAGCATGTCAAATGAGCCACCAGACATCACGACTGTCAGGCTCACAGCACCTTATGGTCCCGTTAGATCTTATTCTGCTGTTACCGTATGTATATAAGTATAAAATGGTCAGTTGATGCATGGTTTTTAGGACAAGGCCTCCTGCTCTCTGGTTCTTTATGCTCTGCTAGCTGCAGTTTAAGTTCTCTGATTATCTATAGTTTCCAGATGGATTTACCTCCCTGAGATATTGTCACAATCCAAATTAAATTCCTGACAGCAACATGGAAGTGTTGTTGGGTGTAATTTAATCTTTATTTTTACTCACAGCTCACAAGTCTTCTTCAACTGGATAATCATGTGAGTCTCTTTGAAACTGGCGATGACAACTATTCCTGGGATGAGAGGTGTGACTGTGAAGTTCACTCAGATTATTGCAACACTTTTTATGTAAAAATGTGCGACCCCAGTGGATGAAACCGATTTACACCTACTCTGAGAAACATAAAGCAAAAGAGGAAAGAGACAGAACAAGGCATTTACCAATTTAATCATGTTTATTTACTTTATTAAAGTACTAGTAACTAGTTTAATAGGTTTAATCGTTTAGATTAATTATCTACTTTTAGTTTAGCATGTTAGCGTGCTAATTTTACAACTTAAGATAATGTTGTTAGTTTTACAGGTTCACTTTAATCTGTCTTTTTAGATCAGACATATTTCACATATTACAAAGTTGAACTAACTGTTGTCTGTAGTTTACTTGACCATAACTACCTAGCTGGCATGTGTCATTTGTAGGAAAATGTAGGAATTTGTAACCGCTAGATGTCAGAAAAGAGTAGAGTTAACCCGAAGAAGTTCTGGTTCAATGTAGTTAAAGCACGTTGCACGGAGGTGGTTGGAGAGTCCCATGTGTGGTTAGGTTTAGGCATGAAAGGCACTAAGTTCAAGGTTACAGAAAGATTTTGGTTTTGTTAATAAACACATTGTGTGTGAAGTTTAAAACGTCGACATATGAAACCAGACCACACTCCTTTATAACTAGATGCAGTTAATTCCATTAAAAAACAATAACTCCGCAGTCATGAAGCTGGTTGTTGTGCCGGATATTTTGCTCTCTGTCCCTGTCTGGGTATGTTTTACTGATCTGTTCAGTATCAACATATTTACCACTTGTCATTTACCTCAATTATTAACAAACAGTTATATGTGGATAGAAAACATAAATCATAGAGCAGAAAAGAGAAATGCAGTTACAGTCAACCAACGCAGTTGTGTTAATACATTTCCTACAAAACATATTTATTATTGCAGTTTAGTTGAATCAGGACAAAATTCAGTCTCACCTGACAAATATAACAAAAGAAACCCCCTACAAACAGCAGCTCATCCTCCCTTATAGAAAGGAATATGTCAGCAGACTCCACATTTCAACAACGCTCACAAAGCTTCATGCTAAAGCAAGCGTAGGAAAGGGGGAGTACCAACTAAGCGTAAAATACATGCTGAGTTTCCCTGATGCTGTCAGATTGCAGGTAATTAATTTTACATCTGAAAGGTTCCCCATTACCAATGCTTGTGCACCATTGATCACAGCACATCAACAGGGAAGAGGCAAACTCCTGCAGCACTCTCTGTGGAAACACAACCAAAAGAATATATAAGTGACCCTGGAGTCCAGATATAAGACTCAGAGGTAGCTGACTGACTTCTGCTCAAATCTAGAGCAGCTTTTGTTTTTAGAAACCTCAACTAAATATAGCTGGAAAGAAATGTCACATATTAAACAGTACATCAATTACCATCTTATGTCAGATAAATTGTCAGGCAAGCAAATGTTCAAAATGTTAATTTATGGATGACAGTTACATTACAGCTTCCCAGGCTCATTTCCAGTCATGTCAGCAACAGCAGATAATAACGTACTAGCTTGTACTATAGCTGGTTAAATAAATATGATTGATGATGTATTGCAACAATTGTACTAAGAGAGAACTGTCACATAGGAAAAATCAAATGAACACACAGACACAAAAAAAAAAACACAAAGGGATGTACAATTACTACAACGAGACAAAATGTCCAGAGACACTAAAGCAAGAGTAATATACAGAAAGAGACAGTATTATGCCACAAACTGACAGGGTACAGGTACACCTCCAAAGAAATTACACAAAGCAACTAAAACATGATGACAAATGAACATTAAGTGATGCAGAATTATCACAGTGTGTGTAAAATGACCTAAAAGAGACAGAAATTAAATACGACTTAATGTAAATTATCTACAGGACTACAACATACACACTGTCAAACTGCAAAGAGACAAAACAGAATCAAAACACAAAGTAACATGAAATGACTTGTAGTAGTTATTTTTCACTGCTTCCCACAACATAATAAAGGAGTGAGTGTTACTGGTCAAAAGAACTTCATACATGATGCTGAGAGGCATCACACTTTATACTACCAACGTCAGGGTTTAGACCATGTTTAACCTGCTGATAGAGACTTTGAAGATAGAACACAGAACATGAACAAGGATCCCTGGTGTTCAGCTTTTCCTCACACGTCCTGTGGGAGTGCTGGGGAAAGACTCATTTGTATGTTACAAGGGGACAGGAAGGTCAATATGTGTGTGTGCTACCAATCAGAGCCAACGTAGATCAGTGTACAGACTGCAGTTAGTTACGGTTGTCAGCCGAGGTAACTGAACTCAGTAAATGTAAAGCCATTCAAGATGCAGCACAAAAAGAATATAAATGCATTGTGATGGTATGGACAAGAAGACTAATGAGTCTCCTTTTATCGTGTATGGTGCTTTCACACAAGATGTACATGTATTCCTCGCTGAATAGAGCTTAATTAACAAGGGCTTCAGGTTTTCTATAGCAGCTGCATGCTCTAGCACTACAGTAATCAATTATCTTTCATGGATTTACTTTACTTTCCACTAGCATTGTACATTACAGTCTGATTTTTATATAGCGTTTCATTATATTATTTCTATTAAAAACAACTGACCCAGGCTGTAACATGACAGAGGAGCCACAACTACAACATAATGCAGGCACATTAAACCTTTAGTCCATCCTGCTGAACTGAAGATTGAATCAAACAAACCACTACTAGAAGTAAATCGAAATAACACAGTGAAACTGGATTATTCTGACAACGTTGCTGAGTTTCTCTGTTTTTGAGGCAGTTTTGTTATTTTTACACAAATGAAAGGCAGCTGTGGACGGCTGGTACAGTTTCAGTTATTCTGTGTTTATGGAAATATGTGGTCCACGTACACGCTGTTAGGAATGACAATGAGATCTGTAAATAAAAATAATCACAAAATAAAGGGACAAACATCTGTTTAGATTTTGGACTTATTTTAAATATAAGGTCACTTTATCCTTGAGATGGACAAAACCTAAACATGTATTTGACAAAAGATTCACACTTACAGTAGCTTCTAAACTTAGTGGGCCTGCAGCCATCCCTGTGGCAGAGGAATTAAGAAGCCTGGGAGATAACGGGGAGGCCGGTCACTCCCTGGTTGCTGTCTCAGACAACTTTGTGTGCTTTCTAATTAAATGAGGCCAAATTGGCTTGACCGAGTGAAAACCTTCAGAGAATGCATTAGTCCAAAAAGAAGATATTTGACTTTTTTTTTTCCATTGTGTGAACCATGAATGCAGGCTTGGGAGCACATCAGTTAGAACAAATCTTTGTTGGCTCGACTTCCTGACTGAGGTACATATAAATCCTAATCTAATGTGGTAGAACTGCACCTCAGATCATATAAGTTAATGCACGAAATTACAGCATGTGGTGCTTTACGTGACCCTGTTATGTTAAATATCGCAATTTAATTTAGGTTTAGATTATAAATGTCTAGTCAATTTTCACCGTGACATTTTCCAGATTTGGTTGTGACTTTTGGAAGAGGGCCATGCTTATTTTTCTCACTTTCCAAAACTTGCAAATGGGCCAGCACTTACAGCAATGCAGAACGGAACATTTGGACCATTGGCCTAAAGGTGGTAGGTGGCACAGGGTAGGAGCTCTTGTTTTTTCCTCTTTCCCCACTTGCACACTACAGATTTAGATGAACCATCTGCTGTTGATATCTAAACCTGGACTCCTTGCACATTTGGAACAGCCGCACCAGTAACATATGCTTCTGTCTTTGCGTCTTGCAGCCACAAACCCATCACTGGGATTGGAGGTGACACTCCACTGCTCGCTGTGCGCTGATGAGTTAGGGAGGTCTTCTGACTTCTGAGCACGTTGGTAACTTGAATCCTGTCCCCTGTTTTTTACAGTTCACCTGTCATCCAGGTGTGTAATGTCGTCATGAGACTATAAGAAGCACAGTTTGGAGTTTGTCTGTGAATGTGTGGTTGTTTCCTTTCTGTTTTGTGCCAGATTTCCAGTTTAACATGGGTTCAGATTTTTGAGATTTTTACACTTAAATAGCTTTAATATGTCCATATCGGCAACGTTATGTAAAATAAAATTTAATATACAGCATATTAGACCAATAGTTTGTATCTTGCAGACAACGTGCACAGGTGTCCTGGCACCTAGGCCAGTATGCAGGACGGCATGATACCTGGCATCCGCAGAGTCTCGTCAAGACTCTGGTGGAGCAGATTCTGCACCATCTGGAGCTCGCACACTTGTGCCACCCCACCCAAAGCCAAGAAGATGATTGCTATCAGCATGATTATGCCTTTATTAGATTAGTGGTGCATTGTTTATAGGCTTGTGGCTTTGCCCATGCCAGCCTGTAACGAATACTTCCTTCTCAGCGATTGATGGAAGGATGGAGTGATCAATTTGACAGCTGCTGAAAACATTTACTTTATTATGACACATGCTACTGTAGGAAAACATACTGAGGGTGATCTTATAAAATGTTCTATTCGGATCTTTTATCAGCAGTTTATCATTTAGTGATGTTTGATTTAAAACATGTTGTAGTCTTTTATTAGGCACAGAAGAAATCCTAAAAGAGGTTCTGGTATTCCATGTTTCCATGATGTTATGTTCTCCTTTGTATATTTCTTATTCATCTAAGGTATCAATCTGCTGTAAGTTGTACAGGTTATGTGAAATTTCTACATGATGAAACAGACATTGAGAAGTAGAAAAGGCACATGTGTGACCTCTTTCAGTGACTGAGCAGAAGCACATACAGTGTCAGAAATTAGTAGGTGACACGTGAAAAAAAGCCTCCGTCTGGGTGTAGTTTTTACTACAGGAAGTGCTGCGGGTCTGTTTTGTACATTATCCTGCAATATATACTTTCCTAGAAGTCGTAATTAAACAGTCTCATATTCTGTCATTTCTGAGGATAATATTTTAATAAATAGATTTTGTGATCTACTATTTATACAGCAAACATGGATTTGAAGTAGGTATTTTAATTTGTTTCTTTCTAGGACTCTCGGAGTTAATGACAGATGCTTAATTTGTATCGTCTCATTTCCCATTCAATTTCAGCTCCTATAAAAATAATTTCAGGGTTAGGGCAAGTCTTCATCCTGCAGTTTCAAAGAGAGAAGGATGTGTGCTTTAATAGTCCATAACTGATGATGAAATATCCAAATTCTCCCACGAGTGCAGCATAATCAGATTTGCAGCCACAGTAAAAATGGAGCAATTTTCCCACAGTTGCAGCTCATGTTAGTGCCACACTAAGGAATGAAGACATGATCAGAGGAGGGAAATGCTCTGCCAACGTCTGTCTCCTCCATGCCAGTGCATGGGGAGAAGGGAAAGGTAGTGGGCCGAGCCAACTTTCCACTCCAGCTGGAGAGCTGGTGAGAGGCATTGTTTCTCTCAGTTCCTACTGTCAGCCCTTGTAGTAGCCCACTATTTCAAAATAGCATTGAGTCAACTTGCCAAACCTTTTAATGACCTAAATGCTGGATTCTTTCTCGTTGCCTGGCAAGAAGAAGCTTTTGAACTCTTGAAAAGAATAGAAAATACCTGTTTTTCCATCAGACAGGACATTGATTTCTTACTAACGTGTTTATTTCACTGAAACCAGTTTCATTGACAAACACACAGTTGTACATTTAATTAGATGCTTCGTTTATATGTCACACACTGATTGTGCTGAACATGTAAACCTTGCTTTTAAGCAGCATCCTCTACAGTGACTCCCTTTATTGCCATGCATAAAGGAGTCCATCAGTATTCCAGTCACACCCACAGCTGATGGTCAAGTCCCCAGTTCACAGAGCTTCACTGTCTCCATCTCTGTCAATGATGTCTCTGAACCACACAGACCCCTTTGCTCTGGCCATCACTACCACCTCTCTTAAGTGTAAACCACTACCCTCTGTTGGCCATGTCAGGGAGTTCAAATGCTCAAACTGTTCAGAAGCTGCTCAGCTTTCCACTAAACCGTGTCAGTTCCTGCATCTACTGCACAGCAGTAACATCATTATTCATTGACGTCAGTTTCATCACTCACTTTATTGGTCTTAGTTTGAATTTGTCTAAAGGCCATAAACTGATCTCAAAAGGCCCCACATTTTCATTTGAGGCAGTCGAATGATTATAAGCTTCTTTAGAGTCTTGTGAAGGAGAATAATATGTATCACTAATGTAGAAATACAGAGAAATAATCCATACTAACAACTCCCACCGGATTCTGTCTGTTTACTCTCCTTAGGTCTAACTGGCTGAAGCCGTGCTGCGGTCATCGAGTGGCCCTGTGGCAGGTCTGTCTGCTCAGCGCTGGCTTCAACTGTGTCCTGGTGGCCTGTGTCGTCCTGGTGGTGCTCTTCCTGTCTTTGGAACTGCTCATAGACACCAAACTCCTACAGTGTAAATAGTGTGCATGGCTGCTTTTCTCCTTTTCTCACCTTTATCTTTTATCAAGGAGACGTTTGCTGAGAATACATATTTTTGCTGTTAAAACACCTGCGAGGCATCCAGTGCATCCAACACGCAGAGCAGTGGGAAGCTGGCATGCTGGTGTCCTTCAGCATTAGAACGAGTCTTTACAAGTTAAAGTGATGCTATTTGAGTGATAAACATTCGTACATGTACATGTAAAAGATTTAGGGGCTCCAGAGAAATCTCTGTATGCAATGGACAAGGTTGTAAACCAGTAGTGAATGGCAGCACAGGCACACCTCCAAAACCATTTTTTAGGGAACACAGTTAGTCACAGCATCCAGAAATCTAAGTATAGCCTTTACAGTGCAAAGTAAGAACCCTATATAGACAGGAACATAAACACCACTGCCTTCTCCTGGCCTCATTTAAGATGGACTGAGGGAGTGGGAATCTATCCTGTGGTCTGACAAGTCGAAATATGAAATTCCTTTGGAAAGTTTGGATCCTCCGGGTTAAAGATAGAGGGATGTTCTGGAAACTGGCCTTCCTTCAGTCCAGACCCATCCTCCCCTGATAACACGTGGCACATTATGTCTGAAAATACAACAGTTAAAAGAAGAGGGGATGCAGCACAGAGGTAAACCTGGTCAAATGTTTTGCTGGCATCAAATTCAAAGCAAATGAAAAACAAACTGACAAAAAATCCAAATATTAATCAACTGTAAATTTTAAATGATTTACAAATCATTCCATTGTGTTGACTTACAATTTACAGCACCCTAACATTTGTCAGGATAAAACGTGCAATGATGTCTATGATCTTTCATCAATGTGTTCAGTCTTGTCAATCACAAAGGAGCTAGTTTAGCTAGCTAGGATAGTAAATGGTGATGGAGAGAGGTGATAATGCACCAAATCGCTCGTCAATGGCAGCAGACCTGTGTCCCCATTAATTACTGGCCTGCATCCAGCTCTGATGAGACCTAAGTCTCGCTGCAGGGACTCCAAGGACTCTTCAGATCGGTTGTAATCTACAGTAAAGCTTCGTCCACTGACAGTCCCACAAGACAAATAGAAGAGTAGACAATAAGGCACAAGTGATCTGAGATAAGGGCAATAAGAAGAGTGATATGAAATGCTTTCAGTCTGCTGCATCTTTTTAAAATCAGAGCGACAGTACCAGCATCCTAACAACAGAGGATTAAAAAAACTGTTCTTAACTGTAAATGTAAATTCATGTCATAAATATAGAAACATTGATGTTTATCTTGTGTATTTACAACTTTGCAGCTTAATATTTGTTTTCTCTCAACAGTTTCCAACGCTTTCCAATTTGCCAGCATTATCCACTGGATCAGCCTTATCATCTTGTCACTCTTCTTTTCAGAGGTACGCTGTGTGTTTTAGGGTCCATAAAATCGTATTAGTACCACCACTAATAAAATCTGTCTTCACATAGTTTTTATTAGACTATATTTCTTTAACTAGCGTGTCTCCAGTTCTATAAATCAGGTACTGCCCAGGGGGAACTAGAGTAGATGGCTACCATTTAATTTCCATTATTGTTGGGTCTATTGTCTAGTCAGGGTTTAGCTTCAGTGTCAGAATCGCTACCTTGAGGCTGGTTGGGTGACAAAGTGTTCAATCACTAAAGTGAAATTTGAACCAGTAAAATCTGATCCCATTGTTTGATAAAATAAACGTCTTATCACTCTGGAAATGTGAAAAACCAAATGTAAATGGGGAAAAATGTGGCGCACAGGCCGCCACTCCAGTGCAAACCAATTACATTGACAGCTTCAGCCCCAATGCCCTAAACTAAACATCCATTACCAGGGAGCCAGCAGGAGCAATAATTAAAGCTGAGCTTAATAAGCAGTGGGGATGGGGTTACAGTGATACGATCCATCCAAACACCTCGCCCACTGACATCACAGGGGAAGAGTCATCTGGGAATGGAGTTAGATAGATGTAGCTTATCACCAGCTGGTCTCAGTGCACCAATCACAGAACAGGAACATGTGGACTGTGTGCATACCTGTCTCATTTGACACCAGCACTGTTGTCCAACATACACTCCAGATGATGGATTAGCGGGGCCACCCATTCGCGACAGCTCCATGCTAATTGGAGTGTAAATCAATGATCCGACACAACAAAGGGCCCCATAACCAAAAGCACAATGCAGAATTTGACATGTGATCACATAATAAGTTGCTATTGTGTAGGTCGATCAATATGAGGTATGTGTATATGTATGTATATTTATATATAGATATATCACATACAGTACGTATAGTTACACATACTTTAGCAGGAGAAACATGTCCGACAGCTCAAAAGGACTGAGAATGTGACTGGAGCTTTTTATATGTATTGTATCATCACAGTCCCTCATTTGTCTGTTTTAATACTTTCCTGAATCTCTGTCTGGTTCAGACTGTCTTCAGAATTGTTGTGCTCGGGATCTGGGACTACATAGAAAACAAAGTTGAGGTAAGTGCTTGTGCCTGTTGACAGATTGATGCTAACTTAAGCAATTTTCACTTAGCCCAGCCTGTTGAGAGATTTTTATTGCCATGAAGTGGGCTACCAGTTTGCATAAAGACAAAATTTACATTTACTCAGGTTTTCATATGTTTTTAGTAATGTGGTGACATGAAGTCACACAGTCTGCAGTGACACACCAGCCTTACAATAAGTCCTTCCACCAGCCCAGAGCTGACTTGAAGGCTTCAGCATTTGGCAGAAAAACACAAACACCACATTTTCACATATTTGAATATTGCATATGTGCTTGTGTGTATGACCCCCCACCCAGGTGTTTGATGGTGCTGTCATCGTGCTGTCGCTGGCCCCCATGGTGGCCTCAACGGTGGCCAACGGCCCTAACAGCCCTTGGGATGCCATCAGCCTCATCATCACCTTACGCATCTGGAGGATCAAGAGGATCATTGATGGTGAGCCAGGCAAAAAAAACTAAACATTAGGTGGACTGATTTGTTTGAGACAGATTCAATTCGTGGAGCAGGGAAATACCCCATATATACACATATATACACTGAGTATATACCCCATAAGAACAGCTGGTCTGAAAAGAACAAATGACCCCATTCTCTCCATGATTATAGAAATTATTTACAATTCAGAGCAATATAGATATTGATCATCCCTCAGAGTAAATTGCTGCCACTCTGCTACTCTAACTTGTATTGATTGTAAGGAGCTGGTTAAATAGATTCACAGAGACTATAATGAATATAGTGGTTGTTCTCCTCTATGCTAATGCAGAACGGTTCAATATCTGTTCGGAGGTCACCCTCACCACAGGCCCCTGGCTGCATACAGGATCAGCTGCACACAGGAACTCAGTGTGCAATTTGTTCATGTCCACTGAGAGAGTGGACAAGTAGAGGGTTGTTTCTATTTCCTAATTTTAGGTGAGTTAGAGTTAGATCAACTGAACAGTACCACTTGTAATGCCACAGCTAACCGCAGACAGTATATGGTGTTTTTGTAAAGAAAGCAGGGGCCTGAATCTCTTTAGAAATGTCTCTTATGGTTTAGTTCAGACTCTTAACAAGCATCTGCAGCTGGTTGGCCTCCAGGAAATTAACTTGTAATTTTCCTGCCACACACCTCGACTTGTTGGGTTTGATATTTGTGAGTGATTGAGTTTTGCTCTTAGGCAACAGCACCAAAAAAAATCCACTCAAACCAATAAATGTACAGCTGAGGGACGGACTTGGTTATCGTAGAGGTAGGGGAAAAACACTGAAGCATTTTACCCTCACAAAATACCAGAGTTGTAATGATGACAATGCTTCGAACACAAGGGAAAAAAAGGTCTTAAACTGCACTATAAGCTCCCAGAAAATGTAATTAGATGAAACTGGCCCATGACAGCATCCCAGTGCAGGAAAACGGAGGTGTGTGGACTGAGGCGGGATCTGAGTGACGCAGGTTTGTGTGAAACACTTGACTGTGGTTGAGGAGAGACCGGAGCAGTGCCGTGCGATCCGTCGTGGTGTTATTACACTGCTATGTGTGTGCTGCCACCAGCTGTTAGCCACGCTTGCATATTGAGGAGCTTAAATGCATTATTATTGTTTATTGTGAGGCTGAATAGTGAACTTGAGCCTTTCATGCTTGTTTGAATTCTGACTGTGCTGACCTCATCTGATGTCCCCACTTTTGCGATGTGTGTGCGCCAAAGTGACTATAAATAGATATGAGGAGCATGTGGCGATGGCTGTGTGCTTTGCTCTGCCCACCCTCATCTCAGTATTTGGACAAAGCTGCCATTCGAGTCTCATAATAGTTCAGGTAGAGATTGGAACAAGATTACTCCTTATATTTGATTTAAGCTGTTCAGAGCCGTCCTCACAGCTTTGCCAAGTGTGATGTCATGTGGCTGACTTACAAATGTGATGACAGAGAGGTGTGAGGGACTGATTCTCTGCCAACTGTGATGACAACAGGTATCCAAATTTACTCCAGGTATCCTTTTTTAGGTACACCTTCCCATCCCGCCCCAGAAAGTGTGTCATGTATAAATAAAACAGGCAGTCAGGATCTAAGATGTGGAGTAAGAGACTGATAGAGATGATGTAGTGCATGTGTTCAATGCCTCAGTTCCAACATAGATGCTCCTGGAAAAAGATGAAGAGTTGACAAAATCAGTGGGAAAGATAAAAAAAAAAAGCAAGAGTAATTCAAGGCAGGCCAAAGAATGCTGGCAATGATTCAGTACAACACTGTAGTAGGAAGGAGGTCACGGTCGACACACTACTCGTATCAGCTGAGAGTGAATACTGTGTAAACTGGAAAGAAGAAGATGAAGCTGAGGTGGTGATGAGACCACCACAAGAATACAATCTGAAAGTTGTACCTTGGTTTCACAACACTTTGTCAAAATGTTGTGTTTGAGCAGGTCGAGGTGGGGTCCTGTTTTGATTTGACAGACTCTGGTGAAGTAGTAGACAGTTGACATGTGAGAGGGGGCGTCATCCCGGGCTCGAGTCGCAGTTTCCGGAATATTAAACAGATTTTAAACAGATTTCCACATATTTGGTTTTAAAATGAAAGCTTGACAAATTGAGGCCAGTCTTTTTCAGTGAAACCACCATTATCTGAAGCCAGTCCCACGGCTGTGACTGTAGTTTTTTTAAGATGTTAGACGGGCTGCAGATGTCAACCCAGCTTCTTGGATGTGGTGAAACTGCGCGTTCACAGTTTAAATCTGCTGAAATATCAACCAACATCTCTGTGGACCTTTTTCAACATCTTGTTAAATTCATTCAGCACAGGTGTAGAGTTACCAGCTTCCAGTAATTAATGAGGTTTGACAGACACCAATGCAGCAAAGGACTAATGGTCCACCAACCCTGACCTTTGACCTTTGATCTGTGTATTTTAACAGCTGTCTGACCAGAGGGACTTTTCTTTCATTTAGATGTCTCTTAAAATTAAACTTCTTCTGGTGATTTCATTTCTAAACCTACACAGTTATTATGTTTTAACTCTGCACCTTTCACCCCCCCCCCCTCCTCCATTAGCTTATGTTCTTCAAGTCAAAGTGGAGATGGAATTGGAGATCCAGCAGTGTGAGAAGACCAAGGCTGTGAGAGAGGAGCAGCTGGAACGTCTCACTCAAATCTGCCAGGAACAAGCTGTGAGTCAAAAAACACAAAACACAACTCAGTTGACTTAAAAGTATTTATATGACAAACAGCACAAACGTCTGTTGAGCTCTTCTTCACTTTATAACAAACTATAATCACCACAACATCAGTTCCGATCTCTTCTTGAATAACAAATTCTAATAAGCAACGTAGATCCTGTCTACAAACAGTGATTTACTTACTTATTTAAATTCACATTCAGGCTGAAGGTCCCAATGCATGTCCCCAAAATTATCTTGTTTAAATTAGATAACAGGAATAAAATCAATCATACTTTTTCACAAAAAGCACTAAATGGGCTTAATCCACAACCAACATGTGAAATGTTTTACAAGAGTACGTTTTAACTCATGGAATATGTGTATAATACTAAAAACTGTCAACGTGGACACATACAGGCCCATGTGGTGCCTCATTCATTTCTCAGTCAGTGCTTTATTGTCAAGTTATAGCTACTTTATGGTCACATAGAATTGCAATTGAATATAGCTATTTACTCTTTAAAAAGCTGACTGTGGATTTATCATTGTAAATGCTTCAGGGCAGTAATGGCCCGATTAAGGCTGCTCAAACTCAGATTACACTTACTGAAAGTGATATTTTCTCTGTTGCCAGATGAGGGCAGCAGAGCCTCACAAACAGGTCATGACTTTCCACATACAGTGTTTTTCATCAGGACAGCTCTGAGAACACACACACACACACACACACACACACACACACACACACACACACACACACACACACACACACACAGGATAGGGAAAAAGAAGACTACAGTAAATAATGATGGAGACTATGTTCAGGTCTGAGGCCAGAGACATATGAATAAATAATTAAATCATCATAAAGGAAATGATCAGATCCTTCCAAAAATTCTACCTAATCAAATTGTCCTGGCAGTAGATTTTCAGGTATGGATTTAATGTGCACTTAGGTGATACATTATCCTGAATGTTTATGTGATTTGAATGTAGTCGCATTAGGAATACAGGTTTCTGCTCCAAGAAAAGTGATACGTGGCCCCTGTATGTGAAGCGTGTACAGTGTCTCTTTACTCATTTTACTGCTCCGGTGGTTTCTGTCTGTGGTTCTGTTCAAGGCCAAAAGTTCAAAGATTAATTAAATCAATAAAATCAAAAATCATCTCCTCACCTGCCCTTCTTTTATTATTATTCAACTAACCTTCTACTTTTCTCCTCTTCCACAACTCAACTATCCCCAGTTTGAGATCCGGCAGCTGAGGGCCCATCTGGCCCAGCAGGACCTGGACCTTGCGGCAGAACGTGAAGCAGCCATGCAGATCCACCACATATGGGGCAAACAGGGCAGGAGTTTTCAGGTTGTAGAAGGCTTGACTCCTGGGGAGTCTGATGATGAGGGTGGCCAGAGGAACCCCAGGGAGCCACATGCCACTGCAGGTATAGTATGTCTTTAAAGGAGGGGGTTGAAGGGTACTGGTTCAGAAATGAAAAGTTCAAACTGAAAATATCAGCATATAAGACGAACGCATTTAAAATACTGGAGGCAAATCTGCATGCATACCACGCCAGGTGCAGTGTTTGCTTGAGGAAGCAGCGTGACAAACCAGTAGAGAGGCGCAGCATACTGTATGTACATAATTATGTGGAACAAAAAGTCTCTAGTGGTGTAACATCAGGTGAACCTGATGCCAGAGCAGTGTACAGTTAATCTGGAGCAGTAGCCCTGGAGCATCTTCGAGGCCAGGCTCTTAGCCCCTCAGTGCTCACACACGACACCCGTCTGACTGCAGGTGCTCTGAACTGAACATAAAGGCAAAAAAGCTTTTAGGATGTGGTGAATCCTGGAGAAAACAAGCACGTTCTCCGACACCACGTCAGCCTGCATGGGCTTCTCGTAATGCCCCAACTATCTCTATTACCACCTCCCTCATGGCGGGGCCAGTGGAGGCAGCCGAGGCCACTGGGCTGTTTCAGGTACAGAGTGCTCTGTGCTTTGGGTCTTGTTAGGAAAAAAGTGGGCTCCTGTCAACATCTGTTTCCCTTCACCTGCAAACCACAATAGGGCACCAGGAGGCTCCAATGTGGCCACAAAATTACCTCAAGGGCATAGAGGGAAATCTGGCTCTCGGGAACAAGTGGGGCTTTTTACAGAAACATGGTCACAGAGATGAACACGCAGACCACAGCTCAAGTCAAATCAGGTCAACACAAATCAACTCCAACTTATTTGATCGGCCAGTATTGCACAAAATGTCTCAATGGTCTTCTCGATAAGAGCGTCTGTCTCAGGAGAGCCATGGTTTAACCATCTCAAAGTACCAAACCATGTAGATTAAAGAACACCCACTGACAATCAGTGTTAATCAATGAGCCGGTGGAGTTCTCAGTGAGTAATGACAGTAGAGTGGAGTAGAAATACACACTCTGTCCTTTCAAACAGATGAGAGCAAACCATGCTAAATGGTTCTGTGAGACTTGGAGCTAAATGCTAATGCCCAGTGGTCACAATGACAATAATAAGAAATATTTGCTAATTAGCATAAAACAAAGTACAACAGAGTCAGGATTAATTCCCAGCAGACTGTGAGTATCTAAATAAACCAACAGGCTAATATTCCCATAGAGCAATTTGACTGAAGTGGCTAAAACCCTCTGTGGTCGACAATACATGCAACATTTGTTCAAAGCCATGAAGTTCCTGCAGATTCTTTATAATATAAAACAGTAGCTGCAGTGAGGTGTACTCTCACTACTTCACGTGTGGTGCAGAAGTGAGACTCACCCATCAAAATGATAGTTTAGATTTGAACTAAAAGCACCTCAGCATGTCACCTCTTCTTTTCACAGATAGATGACAGCCTGGTAACTTCACTGTCACAGGCAGAAGAAGCCTTTTATTCATGCTGGACAGCCCATTCTTTTTTCTTAAGACTCATGGGTTATTAATTGTGGAGTGATTGTCTCGGTCTTGTTTTAGTGAGTGCAATGCTTCCTCTCCAGGGGTAGCTCGGGGATTAATATTTTAGACTGAAAAATAAATGAAATTACCCATCAGAGTCTGCAGCATGTCCCGGGGGACAGGGGCTAGCACTCAGGGTACTCTGGGTTCGCACTCAGCCAGTGGATAGTGAGCTCAAGACCAATCAAGCGAGCAGATCGCAGCCATTCACCACGCACACTGAGGCCCGGTAGACCGGAGTGATCAGAGGCTGAACAAAGAGCTCCCACTCCCTCATCCCTGAAACCAACCCCACCCCGTCCCTGTTTATTTCTGGTGCACTAGGATGTAGCTAATGCACAGTGTAGCAGTCTGTGATCCTGACCACTTGCCTATAAAGCACCTGTAGCCTGGGGCAGAAGTCATCTCATGTCAACACTATGTTGTAAACGTAGAGAATACTTTAGTTTGCACTAAAATAGATCAAGGTAGAGATAAAGAGGCGTGAAATCCAATTCTAGTCACAGAATACTACTGCTAATATTCAATATTTACACTTCTACTCATACTTTATATAATGACAGGCTACAAACAAGTCAGTGGGTCTGTAAAAACTACGCTTTTGGGTCTTCAGAAAGTAGTAAAGTGCATAGAAGTTTATTTAACAGCAGTATGATAATGACTAAATAACTGTATCTTTGTTAAGTCCTTCTTTCTAGCTACTTACATGAAGTATTGGGATTAGTAATAGCATATACTTGATGTGTAAGTACTTTAATCTGAATGTAATGATGATGGTTTGGTCTGTTGGCCGATGGTTTCAGTAAATATCTACTGTAAGTATTTTAACACCTCTGATCTTTTGCAGTTAATGTTTCTTTACAGCAGTTCCATGTATTTAGTAGGTGACAGTATGTTAATCTGCAGTAATCAAGAATGTGGGGAGGGTTAAAAAAAAAACAAGGAATGTAAAGATAGAAAACTATGAAATACAACATTTAAGTCGGAGCCTTGTCAACTGAAACAAATCATTTTGTTCTCTTTTTGTTTTAACTCGTGTCCAGTTGTGCACGATGACATGAACAACTACATCAGCCAATACTACAGTGAAGCAAGCAGTGGTAAGAAATATGAACAAGTCATTACTATGCACCCCATCATAACTCCAGTAAATATAAAAAATAAGCTAACTGGTGAATTGTAAAAAGTGTTTTTGACTGGTTTTAAGCTGGTAATAGTTTGGTTTGGTTATGTACTTAACTAGTTCTGGCCTTTCAGAAGATTTGATGAAATATTTAAATGTAGTTTAAACATTTTTAGCCTAGCAAAAGAATCTTGTTACGACTGTTCTGACTACATTTAATTTAAAACATTTCATCTGTTGAACAGACAGCAGCATAATTAATTCACACTTCATTGGTCAGAGTCCCCTGCTGTGCCTCTTTACTGTGACTTTTTTGAGGTTTATCTGTGTCGTCTGACTTTTCTAAATATCTTTCAAGATGCGGGGGCCCCTGGCTTAGGGACCCGGATCATCACCACGGCTGCCATTGACGTCCACCTCCCCACTAATATAAATCCCATCCAGTCAAACCCGATGCTTTCTATGGAGCGGGTGGGCAGTGCTATAAGTGACGTCTCCACCAGCATATCGCGGTCCAGCGGCAGCCTGACGGCCCGGCCCCACAGCCTGAGCAGCCACACCCCGGCTTCGTCTTTGACAGACTGCAGCAGCAGCAGCACAGTTCAGGACCTCAGTCAGAGCTATAGCTCTCATCGCTGCTGCCCTGCTTCCTTCTCAGGCCAGGACCCATGCAGGGACCCCAGCATGGTGGTGCAGGAGCTACTTTCCTCCCTGTCTGAGGACTCCTGCCTTGCTCAAAAGGGCTTGGCAGTGGACCCTGTTAACCTTAAGTTCCCAAGTCCTACAGGTTCAGAAAAGGCCAGTCCTGAACTGGACCACAGAATAAACATCTTCAATCGCAGGAACCAAGAGGAGAGGCGAGGCCGGGGAAAGGGTTGCGTGCTGTTGCAGACCAAGCCACTGATCCACCTGCAGGGCAGCACCACTGAACCGTCCCTGGAGGAGAAGTACCGGCTCCTGGGACCAGCTGACACACCTCTGGGGCACATGTCAGATACATAAACTACATTTACACAGAAACAGTTTCTCTTTTTACTGCCTCTCTGTTTGGCATATATCTCACGAGAGGGACTCTCTAAAACTGGATCTTTCGGTTGCTGTGTAAATCCAGTCTTAGCCAATTCAGATCAAGCTTGAGCCTTTGCTTCCAGCTAACACTGACTCTCCTTAACTTGACATGTTCAGTCAATAGTAGAACTTAATAACAATAAGAACTCTTAGGCCCTTTGCCATACTGACCAACCTCTCTTGTTCCTATGTGACGAATTTCTACTGTTCTATCAGAAACGCCCTCCTATAGCACAACAGACAATACCATCCCTCTAGCGGGGTGTCCAATGTGTTCTCGGACACATTCTTCATCAGGAATTCTCACTTTTGAATATGTCCTAAATGCACTGAACTGTGCATGACTTAAAACCAGCAAAGGGCCATTCAAGCCTACATTGAACAAAACCCTAAATGCTGAACAGTGTTGCAAACCAAGACACTGTTAAACTCTGCAGTTCCAATGAGTGTTTTCTATCGCATCTTTCTCGTTATGTTTTCTTTTAGTTTGTAATATCAACTTGCTGTTCTCTGTTCAAACAGCCACAGGGTACAAACTGTAAGATTGGCTTAGCGAATCAACACAGCCAGTGTTTTTTCATCATTTTTACCTTTCTGTCATCTCTTTGTTCGATTTGAAAAGCATATTTGTTTTTGTAGGGTTTATTTGTGTGGGTGAAATGAACAGGTAAGTGACTGGATTACTCAAATGAACCTAGATTGGAGTGCTTGTAGCATGAACCTTTAAAAAATATGTGCCCTAAATGGCAAGCAAATTCTTTGCACTTTAAATGTTTACTGACACTTTTTGTAAAACTTGATATGGAGGAAGTTATTGCCAAATGCAGGTGTTGTCATTTGAATCAAAATAGCAACAATAAAAGTTAGTATTTCTGTAACTGCTCCTACGTCACTGCCTTTTGTTAACAAGCCAATTTGAAGCATTTTCGAAACTCAGAAATTCAGTTTGTTCTCTCGGGCTCGTTTTCACACTTTATTTCATTAGCATCATTATTTGAACATGATTTAATCTAAATGATTTAAGATGATTTACATCAGCTAATCGTGTCCAGGTTGTTTTAATTGCTGTTGGTTACAATTATCAACACAGGGAGCAGTAAGATCTGAGAGGCAGTTTAGTGACCCTGTTTAATTCATGTGTAAATACAGAGACTAAAGGGACAATTACAAATACTGCTGTAGCAGTTGAACGAATGTGATCAATATTTGGTTGTTTTACACAAATAGACCAATGTAACGGTGTTTTGTCAATAATAACTAATTAATAACCCATTAATAAAGTAGTATCATGGTGATTACTATAATTAAAGAACAGATAAAAGCAGCAGGAAACATTGTGGAACTGACTCATCAGAAAAAATTACCAACTAAACGTAAAAATCAGTATGAAATATTACATCTCTCTATATAAAAAAATGGGGTTTTTGGTCTTTACTAAAACGGCCTCACTTCAGCTGACATGTCGTCCATCTTTATCACTGCTCGTACAGTTTCACCATGTAATAAAGTAAAAACAGGTAGTTTTGCATTTTACAGCAGTTTCATAGTTATTACACAGAAACTACCACAAGTGTCTGTTTCCACATTTTTATCTGTGTGTTTAGCTTCGTTATGCAAATCATTAGTAAATTGTCTATCACACCACTTTAGGAGCATTTATTTACTCTAAGTCTAAATTATTAAAGCATGATGATGAATAGTTGATCATGACCAGAGAAACTGGGAGATAAGTGAAAACCTGGCTAAACAACAGTAAGGTGAACTAATCTAAAATGTTCTTTTAGACGATGAGAATTTTAATCGATTTAAATACGGACCAGCAGCAATACACTATTGTTCTTCACAGGCTTAAAACCATGTGGTAAAAACAGTAACATGGTGTAAGATTCGTCATTAGTTAATATTTAAAAAAAAAATCTAATTGTACCAACAACCCAGCTCTGGAACAACCTAAATATAGAATCAAATCAAATGAACCCAGTGACATGTAAGGTGATAACCTAGATCTGCAGCCTCCCAGTATTTACTAAAGCTGTCACCTCGGTCTCGTTTACACAAACAAGAACCCCTATCGCACGCCACGCTACAAGTAAATAAATAATGAACTCGGCTGTTGTTGAACGTGTGTGCCAAACCCTGGCTCAACCTCTGTCTGTCACAGCTGCCTTGGCATTAATGCCTCAAGCGGACGTGCTGTGCCTCTAAGCTGAACTCCTTCCAGCTCACCCAGCTGTGCAGAAGAGGAGACGACACCTACGGTTCAGAGTCCACCTCGCTCCACTCAGAGATTTGTACATCATAAAGGCAGTATACACAAAGTATGTGATGCCAAATATCTTTCCTTTCCAGCTAAAGGGTACATGACAAATGTGTCTGAATGATTCATATGAACCCAATTTGTCAATACGTATCACACCAGGTCAGACTGAGTTAAGAGTTGAATTTTGACAGGCGGGGACACTGAGCAGACCTTTAGGAGACGAGCTAAGAAGTAAATTGCTTTTGGGATGTCTCCAGTGAAACTAGAAGTACAGTCCCTGCCACGCTCGCGGGAAGATAAGTGAATTAACAGTGACCATTAGACACTTAATAATTGAAATGTTTTAATAATGGCACAGAGGGAGTTACTTTAACTGCATTAACATTACATGATCATTGTTTTCCTTCTCATTAACCGAGTTGAGATTTACATCTGCACTGACTCCGGGTACAATAAGGTCACAACTTCCTTCCTTCTTCAAAATAAATAAATCCCTGCAGCAACAGTGTCTATGAGAAATTATTCCATTAATATAAACTATTGGAAACTCTCTGTTAAACCTTTATGTGAACAGGCTGACTTTGGAAAAATGATTTTCCCAATAAAATAAAATTATTTTGGTTAAATCATAAAACAGAAGTAACAGTCTGATGGCTGATATTAGATTTATGTTCCCAATAATAAAGTTGCAAAGATCATTTTTACGTTTTAATTACCATTATGAATTAGCTGTGTATATTGTCATAATGCATTTTATTAGCTATAGTAAATATTACTCTGTGGCTTTATGGCAAAATCAAATGACCCTTAAAATCATACTTGTCATCTTGTTGTTATCTTAAACAATAATTTGATTTTAGTAAACTATGAGTAATGCTACATGTATTAAATAAACTAGTGTGTCAGGTTCTATCCTTCGTTCCACTGTGATAAGAGAGAGGACTGCACGAGCATCATCTGGGTCAGTACATTAAGTTTAACATGTCGTTCTATATCAAGACATTGATTCATGTTTCTGACACAAATTACAAATAACAGATGTTTGCTCCATATTCTGGACCGTTCAGTAAGTCAGAGCCCTAAATGGCTACTTCCATGTAAAAGAACAGAGAATGAACCAAATCTGCTGCTCTTACCTTTACTAAAGTCTCAACTGTCGTCTACAGGCGACTGACAAATGAAAGGAAAACACTACTACTACTACTACTACTACTACTACTACTACTACCTCCCTACAGTGAGGGCATCTAGTGGCTCTCTTATGCTGTGTGGGGTATTTTTGTGGTTTGCGCTCCTCGTCCCCTTGGAGAGGACAAGCTGTTCTGAGTGGTCACCTTTATCCTGGTCTCTTCCAGGCTGACCACGCTCCCAGAGGTCACTGACTAGTTTGATGAGTATGAAAAGGATGTGAATCGTTTCAGATTTCAACCCAATTAAACATTTAGGCTGTGGGAGATTTTGGACCAACATGTTAGACGCCACACCGATGAGGAAATATATATATATACACACACTTCTGTTTCCAGCGGAGCTCTAGAGGCTTCAGCTGCATGTAGGTTTCAAAGGCTATAGGATAGGATTTGACACCAAACTGTAGACTGAAAATAGTAAATGCTGCTTTGTTCACAGTGTGCAACTAATTACTGCCAGTTACTTTCTCACATAGGACCAGACTTCTTTTTTTTTTAAATTAAATCCTCATTTAAAAACTGCTTTTCGTGTTTACCTAGGTTATCTCTGGTTATAAAGTATTATTATTTTGATGATCAGAATCATTTAAGAGTGACAAATATGCAAAAAATATTCATCGTTATCATCAGGAAAGGGCTCTAATACTTTTTCACAGCTCTGTACGTATATGTGTAGTTCTAACTGTTCTTCCCGTGATGGAATAACAAATACAGACTACTGCCACCTTCTGGTAGGGAGAGTTTCATACATGAAGCTGACACTTGGCCTTTGTCGCTACTGATTCTTTGACATCAGCTTGGTGTGTTTCTGCCTTAAAGGTACAAGAAACCTAAACCATTGTTGGTAAAATGTCCACCACAACATAGGAGAGCCACTGAATCCCCTCAGGCCCTCAGGACCCTGGTCAAACATTCAGGCTTTTCTCTTTATTTGTTATCTGCCCAGCACCAAACAGAAGACAAAGTTCATGCAAGCTGGCAAACACAGTGGAGCTTTTAGCAGACTGACTCCCTCAGGAGTCAGTGGAGACCACAGAAATAGAGAATAAGTGTTGCATTTACTTTTTATCACGTGGACAGAAACATGGCTGCAAATGAACATTGCTCTGTGTCGTAATAAACTGGTGATAATGTGCACGTCATGGTCTCCAGCTCGCTCCTAATGCACCAACTGACCACAAACAGTTACTGTAGGTTAAAGGTTTCGATGCAGTACATTTCCAGCTGGTCTCATTTTTATATTTGCTCTAAGTACAGCATGATTAAACCTATTGGTGTCATTAAAGTAACTGGAACTGCAAATGTTCTACATTTATATATTCAACATACAAACATACTGTACCTCTCAATGAGTGACACTAACAACACTAAGGTGATCTTGTTTTTAAATAGGATTTCTTCCCGAGTGTCTGGATGAGATTTAGAATACGGCCGCACGGCACCAAACAGCTGGGTATATGTTTAAAACGGGTCAATCTCATTGAGAACAAATAGATGTTGTGAGGCCGACTGCATTACTGCTGCGGTCTGACAGATTCAGAACACGTCTCACACAGGACGTCCTTCCAAGAGACTCTGGAGCAGGAGAAAAATACAAATAAATTATACATCATTTTTTAAAAAGCTTCTCAGGTTCTCGTTTCGAAACATACTTCTTAAGTGCACAGGATCCAGAGGGTCGCTTGGTGGAAGAAATCCACTCAGGAGACTGTTGTCATGGCTGCAGAATTTTTTACATGGGGTTAGGTTCTGGTACCCTTCCCTGTCGTGCTTGTTATGCTTCTTTCAGTGAAAGTGGGTCAGTGGACAAAAATCCTGACCTGTCACCTGGGTGCCTGAGCTCAACTCAGTACTCTGAATAAATGCAGTAATATTAAACAGAAATCAGTTTTGTAAGAGCAGTAACAAACTAGGAACAAAAACCAGTGTGTGTAATGTAAAACTAAAAAAATACTCCTGTAGAAGTTATAATCAATCAGACCAACATGTACGCTAGTTATGTGATAACAATGAGGACACTACTAACTTAGTCCTCCGGGAGATGGGACTCTGCATCAGTTTGTGCTCCAAAGAGCTGAATGTAAAAAATCTACAGAACATCAAAATTAATTCAGCAATTCTACGTGTAAGTATGGAGTTATGCATGACTTGCTACATGAACAGCAAATTAGCCATCGCTGAGTTGTGCAAGAGTAAAAAGCACAACTCTTTAGGGAAATGTCTGCAGCGAATTCAACAGTTCTTCGAGTCGTACTGGAGACATATATTCACAGTCAGTCTCATACTGCTGGAACACATTCATAAAAGTCCTGACTTAATATTTACCGTCACTTATATACAATGATTTGAGACAAAAATTCCTACAGTGAGTGAAAATGAATCATTTAAATTAATCTCTGTTCTGTTTTATTTGACTTTATTTAACATTTAATTTAAGTCTTTCATTTGTGCTCAACTTCCTGACACTAGATGGAAAAGTGAATTCATTAAATTAGAAATTGCTTTAATAGTATAGAATCATGCTAATATTAAATTTGGTCCCTAATCAGTGTGTCGGAACATTATATTTCTTATTAATGCTTTTTTCTGTGAGTGATTTTATCAGCCTGAGTAGAGGGGCAGTGGGCCGGTAAACTGCTTTTCTATATTATTATTTGTCCTGAGCTCCTAGACAGCCTTCAAGCTGCCAAACGGTTTGCACAGATATCATAAAGTGTCTCTGGCCACCAGAAAGGACACCGACATCAGTCGTCCTGAATCCAGTAGCCAAGACTAAATCACATTCGCTGCCTCGGCCTGAGCTTGGGGTGTCTGCCAGCGTGTGCTGGGGCCTTGCAAAATTTCCATCTGGCTTCTAGGGAGTCGCACATCAATTGCTCTCAGCTAAATGCACTCACATATGAATATTTCAGTACAATTTAATGTTTCAGCTACAGCCCCAAAGGAGCAGAGCATCAATTTGTGAACACAGTTCTCCTGGAGTTAAAAGCCAGGCCGGATAATAGAGTATGAAAGGCGCTGTCAATCTAGAGGAACGTTTTTTCACTTGAGAGACAGAAAAAAAAAAAGCACAGAAAAGCACGCCGCCTCGCCTTCAGCTTCAAGCTGCATACAAAAGTTTCCTCTGGAAAGTAGCTGACGGAGGCAGCAGCAGGCGGTGTTTGGTTCACCAGAGTCACCAGTCGATTTGCCAATCTTACACAAACACATACACACACACACACTCACACACTCACACACACTCACAGCTGGTGGAGGGAGCAGGTCAGGGAGCCGTGCACCTGCTGTCCTGTTAATAAAATACCCCAAAGTGATGCTGAAACCTCTTCCTTCACACAGAAAAGCTTCTCGTAGGTGTGAGAACACGGGTGCTTCACAAAACAGGCAGATTGTGACACAACTGAGTTAATCAGCTGCTCAGGAAGTAGAACGCTGTGGTGAACAATGAAGACGACTGAAGCCTGGATTGTGTGCCTCAATTTAACAACTGTTTGCTTCAAATGTTCCACAACTCAAAGAAACTTAATTTAGTATTAGTATTAAAAAAAACTAATCAAATTTAGTTTCAGCTGCAACCACTAAATAGTTGGCCATAAATCAATTATTGATTATTGATTCATTTATAGCTGAGCCATCGTCTCCACTCTGCTTCAGGGAGTTAAAACACACTGTATAATGAACACGTACACTTTAATGTGAGAAAATGACAAAACTGTGTCTTCACGTTTGATAAAGCTGCATCCCACCCTGACACTGTGTCTGTGTTTGAAGAGTAAATCCTGATATTAAAGGTGGACTGTGATTCTCTTTATTTCTCCGTTCTGCCTGCGCTGACTGTTTCTGTGGGTGCTGAGGTGTCACGCACAGAGTGACAGCTTTGTTTTGACTGGTCCAAACAGAGGTGCTACTTTTTTCATTTAAGTGACACGGCCTCTTGTTAAAGCCACTAATAAGCAACATGACTGATGCTCTGTGCTGACGAGAGCAGCCGATAATAAAATACAAGACGCGCATTTGTAAAATAAAACAGGCGGCTGACAGTTACACTAATAAGGTAATAATGGCACAGGTTCTTCAGCCCAACAATGCAGAGCTGCCCTGAGGCACCAATCAAAAATTAATACTAATTATCATGTGAATACTGCATTAACTCTGAATGATGAATTATAAATCTGCAACATGGTTCCCCTCTCAGATCGGCTTCGCTTGAATGACGATGTAATTTTTTTTCCCCTCACTGTTTTTGGACCCGTCACAAATAACTGTGGATGCAGGTCATAACATCTCTGCTGTGATATACGGTATATAAACTATTTATAATGTAATATCTTAAAGGTAACACTTGACCTTTTTGTCTTTGGGGTTATTATAAAATGATTTGAGGCCACATCTGTTTACACAGTTTTAATATCTTCCAGCTTGAGTGCTTACATTAATTTGAGTTTTCGCTGACTCTGAACATACGCGCGGACTCGAAGCGAAGTCACTGCTGGTTCTGTAAAATCATTTAGAGCCTTCAAGCAGCTCCAGTATTAATTACATTTCAGGAAGTTCAAATGTTGATGTTCAAATGTCTCGGAGAGGAAGCACGAAGTGTCTGTGAACATGTACATTTAAACAATTAAAGAATATTTAACATTCATACACTGATTTTAGTATTTACACTACAACTTACTGTACATGGTAAATGATGTGCAAGAGTAGGTTTGATGTTTTAAGAACAGATTAGAAGAGGAGAGTCTCGAGCTCCTGAAAATGTTCACTCTCTTGGACATATTTTACACATTCATACTATATAACTAACCAGAGTTATATTTTATATCTTAATCACCTATGGATATTAGTGTGGGAAAAAGAATCTACACAAGAGATGACGTCCTTTATCACAACGAAGCAAACCTGGAGTTTATCACCTCACTCCAGCTGAGCTGAAGAGGTCTCTCCGTGGATGTCGAGCTGGTGATAAACTAAAGACTAAGACATGGAGATAGAAATCTTTCCCACCATCCATCCATCATGGGAAATGTCAACTCTATACTGAACAAAAGAGTAGCCTGGTGTGTTTTACTGATTCAGGTTGAATCCAAACACTGAAGATTCCCATGTGGATGTGCCAAACTTCACCCTGCTACGAGCAGACAGAGATGCTCAGGCGAGTGGCAAGACAAAGGTGGAGGACTTGCTGTATTTGTATACAGGAGATGGTGTAACCCTGGTCATATTACTGTCAGGCAGAGGATATGTTGACCGGACAAATGGTCTCAGACTGTATTATGTTCGCAGGAAAATTCAGTCATATCATTCCAATACTCGTTTACATTCAATCGAGAGCAAATGCTAATGTTGCATGTGAAGTCGTCCATCAGGCTGTTACCAGGTTGTTGCATCGTTGTAATATCAGGAGATTTTAAACTTGGGACTCTCATCTGACACCTGACTGGATTTCTACAGATTGTCTCCTGACTAGTGGAGTGTCAAGTGTCACGGAGGCCTAAACCTCTACTGCCTTACCTCCACTCGGCAGGTCAGACCACTGTCTGGTTCTACTGCAGACATGTTATGAACCCTGTGTACTGAAGTAACCTGCAACCAACACTGTCAGGAAGTGGGCACCTGAGGCTGCCGAGTCTCTACGGGACGGCTTTGAATGCACAGATTGGAACGTGTTGCTGGAAGCAGAAGGGAAAGCATGGACATTGACAGACAGGTTGAGTGTTTCATGGATTACATCAACTTCTGTGGAGACACTGTTATAACTGTGTGAGATCAAGACTATCCTTAACCAGATAACAGTGGTATTTAAATGGAGACACAGAAAGGCTCACACATGTCCAACGTAAGCTGAAGAGGAAACTGAAGCAGGCTGAGGATGACTACAGAAATACAATAGAGAACAACATCAGAGAAGTGTGTGTGTGTGTGTGTGTGTGGGGGGGGAAATAACAACTTCACTGGCTACAAAAACAAAAGAACCACCAGACACCAGTGGATGATGTGGACTTAAGTTCTTCAACAGGTTTGACGCAGCCTGTATCGTCCCAGTACCCAAAGTAAAGTGTACAGGTGAACTAAATGACTACAGGTCTGTGGCTCTCACATCCACTCACCTCTCACACTGTGAAGGTCCTAGAGAGGATGAGTGCGTGCTCATGTTGGTTAAATAATGCACAGTATGTCTGTAGTATTCTCTGCAATAAACAAGACATATCACAGATATTTAACAACTACCAACTTCCATTTATCTATATACCAAGATACACTGTGCTCTGTGAACACGCTTCACCCAGTCAGCTTAACAGCTGCCAGTGTGGACTGAAGTGTGTTTGAAACACAATCAGCACATCCATCAAAATCCATGAACTGCCTTCAAACTCCAGTAACATCCTGTGTTTCTAGAGTCCTTGTCTGTACGTTAAACTGAGCTGATCTGATTCTGCTCTGTACGGATTCCCTTTTTTGCAAGTTAACTTCAAAGATATAATAAAGTCCTCTTTATACAGTAAAAGGGAGTCGTTGTGATTAAACATGGACCTAGTTGGACACAGAGACGGTTGGCAGAGGACAGAGGAGAGGTGGCATTGGTGTAAAACTACTAGATTAGATCAAATCTGCTATAATTCCTCACGTCATAAACTATAGTTTATCGATCAAGGCTGGTCTGTGAGTGCAGCCAAACCTCTAGAGTCCAATCAACTGTCTGAAATTTATGGCAAAACAATAAGTACATTAAAATGTGAATTTTACAAAGCATCTGGCTGAACTGCAGATTTCCGTGATACCGTAAATCGAGCGTATGAGTGGTTTTTCAATTGGTGCTTTAGGAGGAGAGCAAGGATTTCCATTGCTAAGCAGGAAACTGCTGTTGTTCATATAGTCATAAAATATGATGCCATAAAAATCTGAGGAGTTCAGAACAAGGTGTTGGCAGATAACATTTGGAAATGCTCGGTGTAAGCATCACAAGCAACAAACTGCAAGGGCATGACGTCAAATCAATTCAGGATGAAGTAACAGTACACTGGCTACCAAACACTTCAATAAAGATTTTCAATGTGCTGAGCTCACATGTCAGCGTCCAGGTAAAATGACACAGTACTGGCGTCGAACACAACCCAAACATGCCAAGGACAGTGACACATTTAGGAAAATAAAGCTTTTTATGTTTTACTGTTGAATCATTTTAGAGCCTCAGTGATTTTGAATCAAGGCCAGCGTCTGAAATATTCACTGTTTCGTATGAGGCAGGTTTCATCTTGGCCAAGACAAGAGGGGAGAAGTGCTAACATCACAACTCGTGCAGAAAGATGAACCGGTAATTAGGCTTGAACGCTACTGAACATCTCACTTCAACAGCAACAGCACACCTCTTCTACCATTAACGCAAAATAAATGAAATGAATTACCGCTCCTTTAAAGACACATTCTGAGATTAACTGTGATAAGAAGCATGTTGGCAACAGGAACACGAAGGGTTCTAGTAACACATGCTAAAAACTGCAGATATTAGAGTTCACCAGTTAATAACAAGCACGTTACAGGAGAACGTTGGACTGGACGTAAACAAACTGGCACAACTTCAACTGAATCCAGCTCGGGGAGTTCGCAGCGATGGCCATAGTAAATTAGTTATAGGTCTGACAATAGAGGCAAAGTGCCATAGAACCCTAAAAGATTCAAGAGAAGAGAAGTCACTGTGAAAAGTTCAGTAATTCAGCCCAGAACCCCCCCACCCCCCCTCACCAAACAAGAACATTTGGCTCTTGCCAAAGTTTAAGTGGATGATTTCAGTCACACATATATATTTCATGAGGTTAATGGGCCCCATCAAGTTGTGATTACAGATTCTTCTGGGAGGCTTTTATGCTGGAGTGACAGCCAGGATGGCCAGACGTGGACTGAAAGTTATTAACAATGATGCTGCCCATGATTTTTCACTGCACGTTAGACGTATATGAAACTCTGACCTGCAGAGCTCTTCCAAATATTTTATCTTGCTGCACTACAACGAGAATAAATAATCCACAGTATTCCAAACCACAATTTACCAACACTTCACATTTAACGTGTCCACAGAAGGAATCTGTCTATTTTCTATTATTGCAATGATTCATTTAATAAAAGTAAAGTAGTAGTGAGGCAGAGATACAAGTTAAATACAAAAGAACCTCTGAGAAAATATTTGGACGACGTTAAAGCAGCGTTACTTGTTCTATATTGTTTCTGTCCCCTCGTTAATCTTCACATTGTTGTTTCCACCTCTACATTTATCACAACAACAACAGCCGCCTCTCCATGGTCCTGACAACAGTGCCCTGGGATTTGACCTCAGTATTTTCTGAAACTACAGCCACGTCCAGCTTAGCAGAGACTCCGGGGAGGAGATTCTTTAAAGGGAACCACAACATTTGAGGCTTACAGAGCTCTCACAGATCTTTAGTGACAGTGACTCAGACTTTTAAATTTAATGCTTGTAATAAGCTCTCTGGGGACTAAAAATCGAGGTAATGCTTAGTCTGTGTTTAAAATATATTCAACAAATTAATGTTATATTTAAGACACTGTGTACGAAGGGAACTTAAAGTGGTTTGAAAACCTGCAGTGAAATGTGGACTCACTGATGCTGCTGAGTTCAGTATTGAGTTCATCATAAAGCGTATTATTCTGGTCCAGGCTAGAAATAAAGCTCAATAAGAGCCACGTTACAGATTTAATTTAATTCATCCTAAATATGAGATGACTCTTCTATTGATAAAACTGACAGCTAACTTCACATCTATGCTTCTCCTTGTTCTGCTGTTTGCTGTTTTGTGGTATAGATGCTGCTCGGTTTGTTTTTCTCCTGCGTTTTCACCTCATATCAACCACTACTGAATGCTTTTCACTGAGTTAGGTTCAATTTGTGTTTGTTTATAATAAAACTGTGGTCTGTGAGCTGTTTGTGATGCATGAAGTAAAAAACAGTAGGATACGTATGACTGTGTATGTGAATTTGTACCTAGTGTAACACGGACAGCTGCAGGTGTTATGTGTTGCCTACCTTCAAACAGCTGGTACCAGTGGTCAGACAGGATCCAACAACAATTAGCTCAATTAACGACAGAGGCTCAATAAACTCATCTCTGTATTTTCTACAGCGTCACTGGTGACAGGAGAAGTTCCACAAACCAACTCTCAGTTTGTTACGTTATATTAGTTTGGAGGTAACGTGGTGCTTTTACAATTTGAAGTGAATCTCAAATGGCTGCAGGAGGCCCACCTCACATGTTGAGGGATTAAACCACCATGAACGAGCTGACAAACAGTTTGACCTGCAGCAGCTTCAGAAACAGACTCGACATCATATCCACACATCTCCGAGGCCTCATGTCGCTGATTAATGAACTAATGCCCCTTGAAGCTGTCAGGTGCACAAGCTGCTGCTCCTGATCCAATCAAACCAGGGTTTCCATGAGCAGGAGGGTGTGTCTTTCAAAATAAGAGCCGGCATCTGAAAAAACTGCGGAGACGGAATTGTGTAAATAAAATCAGCCTTTAAATATCTTCACAGAATTAAAATGAGATGAATCTTCCGTGTGTTCAGCGTTTCTAAAGCAAACCTGTTTGTAATGAGTGATGTTCCAGTTTGTGTCCAGTAGATGGCGCTCTCAAGTAGCTGTGAGCAGGGGTCCTATGACCTCAGACCACAGACTGGACTGTATGCTTTGAATTGTATATATATATATATTTATATATATATATATATATATATATATATATATATATATATATATATATATATATATATATATATATATATACATATGCTTAGTTTTTCCCGTTTCATATAGCAGCACTGCAGCACTGCAAAAAAAAAAAAAAAAAAAAAAAACAAGTAACATTTTAAAAAGGTCAGTAAAAACTACAGTCACAACAGATGTCAAATTAATTATATGACAACGACGCCTTGTCTGTGTGAATATTCTGTGTACATCATGTAAGAAATTGTGACGTGGACAAAATAAAACCCCAACAAGCAGCCGGTGTTTCACTGTGTGAAGTTAAAATGTTGTTTAACTTAATAAATTTAGTAGAAACTTTGCCAGATTTTAATAAGAATAATAATAAGATGATTATTTTTTAGTGTGAAGAATTTTTGTGCAACATTTATTTTATTTATTTTTCTCCCTTTGACTGTTTGTGAGGAGAAACTAAACATCAATATCTGCATTACTGGACTCTTGTCATCCATAAATTTGCCCTGGATTGATTTTTTTTTCACAGGTTGAGAGAAATCGAGAGATTGGATAATCCGGTGTCGGCGTCATGACGTCAGAGGAGCGGCGTGTGGGACCCTGCAGCCTCCTCTCTCCCCCCCTCCAGTCCGAAGAGACACAACTTATCAGGGAGGCATCCGAAGGACCAGTCACCTCCTCATCTTTTCTGCCTCTACCACCGTCCCCTGCACCCTTCCTGTATGGTGGATATTATTTTCAGCTCTTCTTTCTTGGGTGATATGGGGGATCATTCCAAAAGTAAGTACAGCACCAGTGCTCGCTGAGTTTCCAGTGGCACACACTGTTTTCGTCGCGGCGTCACTGTGGGCTACGTGATATATACTCAGCAATGCGCCGCGTCCTGAAGGAATTTATAGAATAGCGCAATTTTGCGCGTTATTTCTGTGACTGCGCGTTTTTTTTTCCTTTGTAGAAAATGAAATAATTCAGTGTAAAGTTTGACGACAGCTGGCAGAAGCTCCATGTGTTACATGAAGAGCTGATAGACAGAAGTTCAGCGCAGACTGAGACGCGCAAACTGCACTTTAATAAATGAACGACAGTAATAAACGAGAGTGTGCTCACAGTGTTTGACTTGGATTCACAGAGAAGCCAGGATTCGCCATGTGTGTAGGATGTGGAAGTCAGATCCATGACCAGTACATACTGAGAGTGTCTCCCGACCTGGAGTGGCATGCAGCCTGCCTGAAGTGCGCGGAGTGCAGCCAGTACTTGGATGAAACCTGCACTTGTTTCGTCCGGGACGGCAAAACCTATTGCAAAAGAGATTATGTAAGGTAGGAGTTACTGGAGATATTTACCTTACACACAACAGTTCGTTTAAGAATTTTCCATTTAAGTTAAACGTGGGTCTATTTAATAAATAAAAACACTAATTTAGATTTTAAAATGCTCAGTAAAACACATCAAAATATAAAGTTAAATAGCAGAAAGCTGATCCACAATTCTACAGTAAAAATATAAAACCACACATTTATTAATAAAAGTATCAGAGCAACAGTTAAATCTCCTCCACTTCAGCCGAAACTTTGTTCTTATTATTCCTAATTTTAACATTTCTTCTTCTGTTTTAATGCTTTGATCGTTTTTCAATTTTCCAGGTTGTTTGGAATAAAATGCGCAAAATGCAACCTGGGCTTCAGCAGCAGCGACCTGGTGATGAGAGCCCGGGATAACGTGTATCACATCGAGTGTTTTCGGTGCTCGGTGTGCAGCAGGCAGCTGCTGCCGGGAGACGAGTTCTCTTTGCGGGAAGACGAGCTGCTGTGCCGGGCGGACCACAGCCTGCTGGAGAGAAGCTCCGCAGGAAGCCCCATCAGCCCCGGACACATCCACTCCAACAGACCGCTGCACCTGGCAGGTCAGATCATTATTATTATTATTATTATTATTATTATTATTATTATTATCATTATTATTAAGAAGGGCCCTTGAATTTAAAGAAATACTGGAGAGACATGTTTCACTACTTTAGAAGCAAAACTTGAATGTTAAATAAATAAAAAGCTGTAAATTAGGATTTCAGTCATTTCTATTTTTGAACTCCTTTAATTCGGCCTCCGTGTCTCTGTGCACTCAGCACTCTGTGTGCTGCCTCCTTCTTTAGCTCATTTCCTATTTATTCTCATCACCACTGACCCGTCCGGCCTCTATTATCTGAATTATCTGGTTTTTAAGTCGCGGCCGTGGCCGTGTGTGCGTGCGTGTGCGCGTGTGCGCCGAGCTGTCACCTCGAGGGCTCCTGCCAACAGAAAGAGAACAAAGCAAATGTTTGAATTATGTTCAGCAGCTTCCTGCTTTAAGCTCGACTCAAACGAGCTGAGAGGAACGAGAAGCGCCTGCAGCGGCAGAGGTTCACCTCAACTTCAGAGGAAAACAAACGAGCCCTGATTTTAGAGCAATGCAGGAAGTTAAACGTGTTAAAAATAAGAGAAAAGACAAAAGTTCTTTTTTATTTCCATGCATGAGATGAAGAAATCACATCCATTAAAATCATTATTGTCTTTTCCTGCGTAAACGACGCAGCAGAACAGCCGCTCGCTGCAGCAGCGCGTCAAAGGCTTCTCCAGGCCTCTAACAGATGTGTTGCGTCCTCAACAGACCCGGTGACGGTGCGGCAGGCCCCGCATCGGAACCACGTCCACAAGCAGTCGGAGAAGACGACGCGGGTGCGGACGGTGCTGAACGAGAAGCAGCTCCACACGCTGCGGACCTGCTACAACGCCAACCCGAGGCCGGACGCGCTGATGAAGGAGCAGCTGGTGGAGATGACCGGCCTGAGCCCCAGGGTGATCCGGGTCTGGTTCCAGAACAAGCGCTGCAAAGACAAAAAGAAATCGATCCTGATGAAGCAGCTCCAGCAGCAGCAGCACAGTGATAAGACTGTAAGCATCTTCGTAAGTTTGACCACTTGATTACTTCCATCGTTTATTCCACGTTGATTCTTTGTTTGCTTTATTTAAAATGATAGAATCCTCCTGTGGGTATTTAATCTGATGGTTCAACACAAACCTGATAAACATGTGTTTGCTTCGGTTCTGGATGAGTCTGACTGCTGGTTCTAGTCTTCTGCTCTTATTTTGACTCGTTTCCAAACAGTTGAAGTGGATCACAGTGCAGGTTTTCCACTTGGCTCCAGAGTTGTTCTGTATTCAAACTTTTAGTCAATGAATAATGCATCAATAGCTTTGGCTTCAGTTGCTTGACCTGAAAGATTAAAACGTCCTCTGCATCTATCAGAGCCCAGATCAAGCTTTACTCAAACAGCTGATGCGTTTCTAATAAAATCCTGGACACAGACAGATTTTAAAATGTGTTTTGAACATTTCGTCAGAACCTGCAGGGCCTCACGGGGACGCCTCTTGTGGCTGGGAGCCCTATCCGACATGAGAGCACCGTGCAGGGAAACCCAGTGGAGGTTCAGACCTACCAGCCTCCATGGAAGGCCCTGAGCGAGTTCGCCCTGCAGAGCGACCTGGACCAGCCAGCCTTCCAACAACTGGTGCGTGGAAATAATGGAAATAATCTATCTATCTATCTATCTATCTATCTATCTATCTATCTATCTATCTATCTATCTATCTATCTATCTGTCTATCTATCTATCTGTCTGTCTGTCTGTCTGTCTGTCTGTCTGTCTGTCTGTCTGTCTGTCTGTCTGTCATCTGTCTATAATAAAAGTCTTATCACAGTGTTCCCTGTCTCCAGGTGTCTTTCTCTGAATCGGGCTCTCTCGGGAACTCCTCGGGCAGCGACGTGACTTCTTTGTCCTCTCAGCTACCGGACACCCCCAACAGTATGGTACCGAGCCCGGTGGAGACGTGAAACGGGGCCCCTCAGACCTGTCGGACCCCCCCTTCACTTCCTGCAAGGACAGTTGCAGCATGATCCCGGTCCCCTGCATGTGAGCAGCTCATCACATCGCCCAAACTACAGAGAGGAGCTTGTTTTTGGTTTTTTCTTTTCTCACATGGAGCCGATGGAACAAAGACTCCGAGTTCTTTTCTGTTGGAGATTTTTCATTGACAAAAACTAAAGCAGAACAATTGTTGCATGACTTGATGCGGAGAGAGAAGATGTACAGAAGAGCTCCCGGTGGATTTACTACAACAAACCTCCATCAGAAACAAAGTTGGAAACAGATTCTGCTATTTCATTGTGATCATTCTGTGTCTTGTTTCTTTATCATGAGAATTTTCTTTTGATACGTTCATTGCGTTGTCGAGTCTTAAGGTCAGAGCATGATATTTCTTCGTGTTGTAAAATACTTCATCTTAAGGGGCATCTTAAGGTTGTTTGAGCTTCTCGGACAAAAAGTAAATTATTGTTATATTATTTATTGTTAGGAAAACAATTCGTAAAGGGATTATTAACTGATAAAAATAAAAAAAGCTGAATACATAAAGTGTCTTCGTTCCCAGTGTCTGTTCAGGCGCACAGCTGCATTTGGAACTGATAGAATCGTATTTTATAAAAAAATCAAGCTGAATTTTATTACAGCAAAAAACTCGAGAACAGCAGCTGAGTTACAGAAGCTGAATCAGATTTAATGGTGTCAACAAAAAAAAAAAATAAAAAAATCAGTGTCCACATCCAAACAGGCAGCAGGTCGTTAGTCTTCATGACAGCGAGTTATCTGTGATTTTGGACACATACTAATCCTCTGTGTCTGTGTTTGAGGAACAGATTCACTGCGTTAAAAAGGAAAAACTCGAGTTTCACTGAACTGAACAAGTCGTTCGTCCTGTTCCATCACCATCATGTTGGCCTGTCTGAACTGAAGCCTGGAGGCTCTGCTGTCTTATCATCCTCATCCATCTCCGCTGCTTTCCCCTTCGGTTCTGTGGCTGGTGGTCATTTACTATCTTGGGGGCAAAAATCTGCTGTAAATTGTGCTCAGTCCAGTTTCTCTGGTAGAGTCACAAGCCGAGTCTAGACAGCGCGCAGGGATCAGCGACCTCTTATCTAGTCCTGGCATCACCTGCAAGCGATACACTCACTGAAGCCACAACAAACTAACTAACCCCCCTCCACAGACACACACACATAGCTACACACACCCTCCCCGAAGCCCCTCGTAAGTGAGGGGAGCAGAGAGCAGCTCGTAAAGGGTCACTTCTCCTGCTCGGTTTATTTTCCTTCAGTGAATTGCGTTATTGCGCACGGGTCAGGCCGAGATGACAGCTCAGAATAAATGAAGTGACCTCTTTTACAGTGCAGCTGAGGAGTAGGAACTGAAAACCAGTGGATGAATCTGTTCTTAAAATGTCTTAAAATGCTTTTTATCATAGAAGTGGAAACACGGACACGCAGGTGAGATTGTGAGGAATTTAAATCGTGGAAGGCGAGAGTCGCGTTTTATTTAGTTTTATTCCAAATTAAATAGTGAATAAATCGGTTTATACTGATGCATCGAGGAACAGAACTGGACTCTAACACAGCAAATAACTGATGAGTGTGTTTTGATTTAGTGTGAAAATCTAATAGGCTGCTCTGACCGCGTGTTGGTCGGAAGTTTGAATGACAAAAGACAGATAATAGATTTGTAATTGAGCTATTTCGAATACGATAAGAAAACAATGTGAGCAGATTAAGATAACACAGATAAGAAGAAGAAGAATAACAATGGCGGTAACACACAGGAATGCAGGCCTATCTGCTGCTCTCCAGCAGAAAATCATAAAGGAGCCACAACAGTTCATGTCCAGGATCCAAAGCGCGTGAAACGAACATTAACTAAAATATTAGTAATATTCCAAATATCAGCTTTAATTCAGCCACGTTCGCTCAAATAAATAAAGACACACCTGTAAAATCAGAATTATTTCCATTAATGCCACTGATTCAATGAGAGGAATGGATGTGAGACTGAACGGGACAAACGGAACCGCAGCCAACTCTAAACGAGCATCATCAGAAGTTCATTAAGCTGCAACACAGCTGACGTTTTTCACGTTTTCCGCTTCAGTCATCCTGCTTGTCTGTCCTGACACCCATAAAACGACGTCTGAGGACCTGTAAGGCCTAAGATCAAGTTTATCAATGGGCGTCTCCATCCAAAACCCAAACACAGCGCGGTGATCTCCGTCCAGAGCGCGCACACGTCCAGCTGCAGTGTGGGACCAGTGACGGGCCGGACTGACCTCATTTAACGGGAACATGTTTGGGCCTGAAGCGAATTAACTGCTAACAAATGTTTTTATTTGTTTGACTTCCTCAGCTCTCGCGGTATTTGCGATGAACTCGCAGCAGCAGCGTGATTGGGCCGCAGCCGAAAACGAGTGTGCATGTGTCAAGTTGCCACAGCGCAACCAGACGCTGTCAGGGGGAATGACACCGCATCATGAATGATTAAGAAGACGAGTCCATTTAAAGGTGTGATGTAATTCTCTAATTGGTGGAAGGCTGGACGTAATGAGATCACCAGGTGAGCACGGAGGACCTGCAGCTCCGCCCACCGACACTCGACACGGTGACTGACAGACGCGCGCAGCTGAGCAGCGAATATTCAGGATTTTTTACTGTCTTCACATTTTCAATTCTTTCTTTTCTAGTGAATCTAACATTCAAACACATGCTGCATTTATTTTTTTTGGCCTTTTGAACACCCGAGTGTGTCCAGGTCTAATTTAGCACTAACTAAAAAACGTCATGTTAATATTTAATTGTTAATATTTAATATTTAATTGTTAATATTTAAGTTTGTTGTTGTTTCAGTTCACGAAGCGAATTCTTTTTAGTTTAGTGGTTCAGGAGTGGAAATCGTATTAATTCAGTCTAATGAAACAATTCTGCATCAACTCCGATAAATTCTTTTAATTCTAATATTTGATATCGTATTTTTTTTGTTTTATTCTTACTCTGGGAATTTTTTCTGTTTTGTTTTAAAGATGATTTAAAGCATCATCCGTCACAATCATCCACTAAACACGAACTGTACATGGTTCCTACCCAGACAATGCAGTTTAGCAAAAGGAGCAATGGAGCTGTAACATATGATTAATTCAAACTCTACATTTAACATAATTAAGAAAAAAGCAACGATTCATTATTTGTCTTGTTTTTTTCTGGAGGTGATTTTTAATTAATGTCATAAAAAACTGTAAAAAAACGCAAAATTTAACAGTTCAGTGATTTGAAGAAAATGTCTGCTTATACTTAAATATTTTAATCTTGATTTCACATTTCCACACATGACTGTGAATGTTGTATTTTAACCAACCGTAACTGGATCTCACAACCTGTGTCGCCACCGGCAGATCACAGAGATGGATCCAGTTTGACTGCACTTTTATTATTTGGGGCATTTTAAAGGAATCAGATCTGAAACTGAATCAAGAATAAATAAAATAACATAAATAAATAAAAGAACAGAGGAAAAGTCATTATTATTATTATTATTATTATTATTATTATTATTATTATTATTATTATTATTATTATCATTATTATTATTATTATTGTTGTTGTTATATTTGTCATTATTATTATTATTATTATTATTATTATTATTATTATTATTATTATTATTATTGTTGTTGTTGTTATATTTTTTTCCATTATTATTATCCCTCATGCACCTTCATCCAGGGAAATTGTTCTTCATAAAGTACATTTTCTATAATATATTATGACTTTAAAAATCGGTAATTTATCTATCTATCTAAACTATCAGGAATGTTGAGGCCACATTCATCCTAAGACAAAAGAAGAGTTTCTTCATTAGAAACACATCTGAAGGGAGAAGACAACATAGAAAAGGGAACATGTTTGAATAGGTGTAGTGTGCGTTTTACGCGTTTGAGCCTGAAAACGTCGACACCCGGCGCTCTGTGACCTCGCTGCTCCAGTTGGGGCCACCAGCCGAGGAACTGCTGGGACGAACTTGGAAGTCCTGAACTCTCGAGGGAAGCATTCTGACAGGCTGACTTAATGCAGAGACTGAAATGGGAGCGAGAGAGAGAGAGAGAGATGAGGGTGGGGGGTGAGAGAAAGTGTGGCTCTGGAGTAGGGAAACAATGAGCAAGCCGAGGGTCTCAATAGCTTAAATTAATTAAATCATATAACAGAACAGGAACATGAACTCTTCCTGTTATTTGTGCACAAACAGCTCCTCTGTCTCAGATCACACACACAACACAGTCAAACAGAGGTTTAACTCCTGTGTCAACATCTTTACATTGTGTTCTGTGTTTTTGCTCCTCTCAGGGTTTTTATGGGAAATTTAAGAACTAATTTATCTTAGATGGGTAATGGTCAATTTAACGTCTGTTGACAAGAACTGAGTCGTCTCTACTCTTAGGTTACACTGATAACGTAAAAGGGCAGCATCAACACCTATGTGTAATTCCAGGCTACTTGTGTATTATCGATCTCGGGGAATAAATGCTGCTTTTATAGGAAACTGACACGATGAGTAAATATCCACATATTATCCTTTAAACTTTTAAAAGCACTGGGGCCAACAAGCAGAGAGTGTTTCAGAAAGCTGCATTAAAAACACATAGATTCTTTTTTTTAAAAACAGATTTAGTATTTCTGTGTAGTGTTGACATATTTTGACATCATCTTCTATTTTTGTCTGGATTTTAACAAAAAGAAAACTCAACTGGAGTAATTTTGAAAACTTAATGAGCCTTCAGTCCCTGCAGGACAACAAACATGTCCTCGTCCTCTGCTAAACCTTTAAAGAGGAAAATGCAAATGTAGCATCTGCCTGCAGAATTACACAACAATAAAGTGTGTCTACGTGCATGATGTTCTCATACGTGCACACAGGAGTCTCTGCTCCATGTTGCCCACGGTGTGTGCATGCAGGGCCTCAGGCTCACCTGGAACACACACAAAGCCACACAGAAAGCCACAATCAGCCTCTCTGGTCCAGCTGCTGAGACAGTGTCAGAGCTCTGTAAATCACAGAGCCCCACCCACGCGTAAATCTACTGCAAAAACAACACACCAACACCCATTAGGAGGAGAGAGGAAGGTTGGAGGCGCCCCACTCGACAATGACTCACTATAAAACACAGCGAGGGTTCACCTGTACTTGCCTCCCCTCTTTGACAAGACCGAACTGTCATTAGCCGAACGAGGAAGACAAACACGTGTCACTGGAAGCAAACAATGAGGCAGCGAGTGTGAGTCACTTAAAATGAGGAACGGCATCAAAAGCTTTGCTGGAGACACTCTGGCATTCATCAGGGTCATATCAGTGTCAGTTCAGGAGTTCAAGAATGTTTTCAGGAAGTCTTTGTTTTTTAGATTTAGTGCCAAAGTTCAATTAACCTTGTGACTCGTGAGTTGGGATGGAACAAAACCAAACTTTAATTACAGCATGTGGAGCAGAACCTGGCATGTAAACGCCACTGATTTAATGTACCTGCCAGTCAAAGACACAGATCGACCTTTTCAAACGCTTGTGGAATATAACATGTCAATACACCCATTCAAAACGCGTGTGCATGTAGTTCTCCCTGAGTCCTACATGTATCTGGCTGTTAAAAACAAAGCAAACTAATTATTTCATCTACAGTATCTGGGGCTCAGTGTCACCACAGCAGCCTGGAACACACACACACTGAGCCCACTTCAAGAAACGGTCCACCACACTAAGGACACACAGAGAGCGACACAAATGGTCCCGAGTCACAGAGAGATAAAAGCAGTAAAATAGAAAGAGAGTAAAGAAGGTAGCCAAGTGGAGCAGTCCCCTAGTTGCAGGTGTCCCCTGCCACTTTAAGAAATGAAGCAATATCATTAATGGAGGCCTCGGAGGGCTGACATCTTGCTCCAATTCACCAGTCCCCGTCCATCACACCATTACGACGGGCCCAGCAGTATTAAAATCCAATCACTCCTCCGGCTAGTTTGATTAGGGAGGGCAAGTGCACAAAGAAGGGGCTCTGACCCATTGTTGCTTCTGCCAGGGAGTCCCCAGAGGATGGAGCAGGTTTATGGTCCCAGGCAACACCCGGACAAGATCTGGTCACTGTTGAAGCTTCTTTTTTATTATTATTTTTAATATTTTTAATGTGTTTCATGTTTTGAAGTTATTTTTGTGTTTGTCAGAGAACCTTGATTTGCAGCAACATCCAACAATAATCATATATATATATATACATACATACATATATATATATATATATATACACATATATATATATAGGAAAATGTCCATGTAAAATGACACCTAATAAAATAAACATGTAATAAAATAAAAGAATGAAGAATTGATTTATATTATGATGTTAAAGTCCAGCCGTGACAGGACCACGACTCTGGGGCTGGTCCACTACTTTGGATCAGACTGAAACATCCGTCATGACGCTCAGACCATGAATCCAGTAGATTTTGATGATGTCATCAGGTAATTTTTTTTTTTTGAGCCTCAGACGTACTTTGTGTTATGTGCTAATTAGTTTGTGTTAATTAGTAAATGCTCATGTTAGCATTGTTATTGTAACATTTCTGTATTGAACGAACAATAACGTCTGATACCAGGGCTGTAGAGTAGATGATTTGTCTGTACTGAGGCCTGGTTTTAGATCACATTGACCTGATTAGTACTTTATTGGTCAGGAAACATTAAGAATATTTTTTTGACGTCTCTCATCTCAGCTTGACTTTCTTTTATTGGTGAGAAGGACGAGCCTTTTCTCACAAAAATATGAGAAAAGTGTCATATTTAAAAAACACACACGGTTCTTTAACTTTATGAACGAACAAAAGGAACCTCAGCCCCACACACAGGGTGTACGAACAACTGTCTTGATCCAAAGATCTTTTGGTTTTTGACCAGCAGCTCCCTGAGTCTGAGGCTACTGCTCTAATTGAGGAGATTACATCGGTCAGATTGTGCTGGGAAAAAAGGCAGCATCACAGGTAGAGACCCCAGAGAGCAGAGCTGGACCAAATTAAAAGCAGAAGGCTGGGGTGAACCTCTTCGACCACTGCGACATAAATTACTGGAATTTACAAGATTTTAAAAACACTTTTAACAATACGCTCCTTTTAATGTGCTCTCTGTTTAATAATGCACTTTAGGGTTTAAGAGCTTGATAAACAAACCAATAATTCACTTTTTTTATCATGTGAGGGTGAAGCCCTTCAGGACTGTGTCCTACAGCAGCGTTCAAAGGGGCCTCGACAGGATCAAATGAAGCGCTGTCGCAAGATGTTTTGGACAACAGTTGAGATGTAACTGGTGATCTCTCCGCTCTCATGAGGATAAAAGTACCCTGGGGTTCATCTTCCCAAGAACCGAGCCACATTTTAAAGGGACACTAATACAAAAACGTAATAAACATCAGATTCTGTAACAGAGGTTATTGGTCGGTGTCGTGGGATGGCACACTGCTGAGCCACAATGAAAGGATGCTCCAAATCTTTTATGTTAGCGTTTTCAATGAATGGGAACTAATGGCAGCGAAGAAACAGAACAGAAAACTACATTAAATGGTGCTTAGCAAGAAACATGAAATAGTTTTCTTGGCTTTTTTTTCTTGGTCAGTAAAATCTGTCAGTGTGTGAGATCTGGTAAAGCTCACAGTAGCGTTTGGCTGAGTTTTTAGTGTGTGAAGCTGCACAGGATAAGTCAATGATTCTTGACTGCCAAGACATATAAGAGGACTCGACAAGAGAAGGCTTTCATACATCTTGAAATGATAAAACTGAAAGATTATTGTTTTTTTTAGCAGACAATGAACGTTATGGTGTGAAAAAGAACAAACATATGACAAAAGTCTTCCTATAGAAGCTGAGACACGTTTTCATAAATGTATGAGCTCAGAAGAAACAGGATGGAAGACAACTGATGTCTGTGTTAGAGGGACGACGTGGAACACACACACACACACACACACACACACACACACACACACACACACACACACACACACACACACACCGACATGCACATTGTATGTGTGCAGACACACACTCTCCCCCTCACGTGCACTGATACTTACTCCAGCCCACTACCAGCCGCCACAAATCACTGGGCCATCTCATATAATCCTCCAGCAGCCAGTGCTGCAGCATTAAACATCCAAACAAATTGTCCTTCATCAAGTGCTCGCTGCAGGAAAAGACATAAAGCAAACGCAGATAGCTGGGCAGGGCCATGAGGTTGGAGCGGTGGCAGCTTCTCTGCCTGTCAGCTCACGTCGAGCGGCTCTTTGCAACAGTAGTGAAAGAGATTTTGGGGATAACAGGAGCAATGAAGAAGCTGTTGATGAGACTATTGAGCAACTTCTGTGTAATTGATTTCTACTTTGGTTTGTTGGAGCTGAATAAAGGAAACTGTGCAGCTGTTTAGAGTCAGTACAGCATCATTTTACAAGCCCCTCACTGGTGGAGTAGATAACGTATAAAACAGCAACAAGCAACAAACCTGAGGCACTGTTGTGTAGATGTGCAGGTTTTTATGATGCTGCTGAAATATCTCAACCACTACTGGATGGACTGGTACAGACACCCTTAGTACCCGGAGGACAAATCCGTTGGTGATCTCTTTTCATCTATAGCGCCACCATCATGTTAATATTGGTGCAGAATCTCGACTGATCTGTGAAATCTGGTTCACACATTCACGTCTGTTCAGGATGGACAGTAACAACATCGGTGAGTACCTTTATTTTCATGTAGCGCCACCATCAGGCCAAAACAGTTAGACAAAAATAGCTGCCATCCTCACAGCTCTACGTAGCAAATATTACTAAACTAAGATGACAAACATGGAGTCTTGTTACCTCCTCAAAAATAAATGATCAGCACTGACAATCAACAGAAGTTTGAAGTTACATCATCTCCTGTTAAGCATTTTATTACCTGCTATTACATAAAGTAATATTTAATATTTAAAGGGGTTTGTGTGTTTAGTCTCAACTCAACAACCAGAAAGACACACAACCAGTGGAGCCAGTGTCTAAAAGTGAAATTAAATTAATGGTTGGTTTTATACCAAACGTAAGTTAATTATTTTATTATTTTAGCACAAATTACACCAAAACAGAAGAGGTCCTTGTCCAGACACCTTGAACATCCTTTACACTGAGATCTGAGATGTGTTAAGCAACAGACACTTTGACAAATACAAGCTCACACACACACACACACGCACACACACACACACACACACACACACACACACACACACACACACACACACACACACACACACACACACACACACACACATACACAGCAGATGTCCATCTTTCTATCTAAGCACAAACTGGAAGTGGGCACGGTCAGGTTCCTGATAAGAGCAAGGGCACGGCTGTATCTGTGAGATCTGAGAGATGCCGAAACCTCTTGTGGAAAGGAAGCTAAACTTAAGCTGCTGTAGGGACTTATCTTTACAGTTTCCTATACCACCTACTGACAGATCCAGAGACTGTAAATTCCTCTGCCCCCTGAAATGACTCCGGGCAGACAATGAGACGACACTTTGTGTACTGATGTGTACTATAACACAGGGAACAGAGGAGATTTTACAAGGTATGTGCAAGACAAAGACAAACACAAGTTTCACGTGTTGCAAATTGTGTTTGAAAATGGAGATTCCTTGAAGTAAACCAGTGAAGCGTGCTTTATACCCTGTGTTTTGAGGATTTAGCAGAAGATATTTATTCCAACTGAATCAGGAAGTATCTTTAAAATATCCCAATTAAATAGTGACAAAGTGTGTGTCCAAATCAGGGCTTCACAAAATTCCCACAGGGTAATAGAGTATGTGAGGAACACCAGGGCTAGAAACACAGCCCTGTGTTATTGTAGAAATGACGGTGTATAAGTCACTCCTGAGATGGCTTTTGTACTATTGGGAAGAGTTATTTATATCTGAAGAGCAGGGGGCATTTATCATCCGGGGATAGCGGCTCCCCTTCAAAGTCCTCCTTTTTATGACGTGCATTATTTCTCGTACACACACATAAACAAATTCAGGCTGCCGGCACTGAATTAGCAGACTGTGTCACCGTGTGGCCCCTGGGTCAGGCCAGCTTTCTTGTGCCACCAGTGCTTACATTAGCATGTGAAAGGCTAAAGCTGTTCCAAATATTCCCTCTAAACATTTATCCTGCCCGAACCCGGCGTGGAAACATTCCAGAGAGCGAGATGAATCTGGGGAGAGAAAGAATTTGAGCTGCTAATTACATCGTGTCGTTACACAAATTTACAAAATGAAGAAATAAATGTTTAAGCAACATGAGGAAATATTAATAAACCTTCCAAAACTGCTCTATGTTGTTGAAAAGTAGATATAATCTTAATGCCTGGTGACATTAATTACAGTGCATTTAAGGAAAAAAACACATTGTTATCAACGCAAACATTCAAGCGTAGCTTTGACTTTACATGTACAGTAGTTTATATGTTTGCCTTTTATATCCTCATTTGTCTTTTTCAAATTTATTTAAACTAGGTACCACTGCCTTTTGCCAAGACACCCTTCATCATCAAAGTTGAGCCCGTCCATAATGTGGCAGGCAGGCAGGCCGGCACCAGGAGTCTGTGTTTACATTGCAAGTGCCTGGAAATGAGTTTCCCCACACTAGTCTCATTTGTCTTATCAGTCTTTAAATGTGTTGCCTTGATGATGGAGGAACATATTTAAAACATCCAAAAAAGTATTTCTCATATGCTCAACATTGCCCAGCTGCCAGTTCCTCTTTAGGCACAGTAGAAACCACTGAGGAGCAGCCAGAGGTGAAGAAACAGCCTCCTGTGACTCGCAAGTTTAGCCGCTGCCGTGCTGCACATTTTTTAAATTAGCAGAGTGCGTCTGCAGGGGGGCGACCACGGTGGAACATATAAATATTCAGAAGGTACATGTTGTATTCCCAGTCTGCTCATTCTGTTAACTTTTCCACACTGCAAGCTGAATCATCTGTCATTCACCCTAATTTAATCATCAGCCACTCTCATTCAATTATCCAATATAATATGCAAATGAGGTGAAACAATGGCAAGCTCATGCTAATTATGTACATCAGAATAATTAAATTGGATAGAAGTGGTGGAGGGGAACTGAACTATCATAAAATGCCAAGCAGATTTTTTAATTAAGGCTGCAAAAATTTTATTAGAATCTGTAATCTGCCCGTAAATTGTTGAATGGTGGCCATGCACTGGAGGGACATTACTCTTATTGGAAAGCGCTCCCTGAAGACTCGCTCAGGGAAACACCAAGGGAAGTGGCTCACATCAAGGGCAAGTCCTTTCTAAAAGAGGAATCCTGTTTATTACAGCAATCATCTTGGGCTGTGAACATGAACAACTTTCCTCAAAAGACGTCAAACTATAAAACCTTTAATACAGTAAAGAAACAGACTGAGAAGAGCCGGTCATTGTCGTCATTAAATGCAACATTTCAGACAAACACTTTAATTGTTCTGTCTCTTGCTCCAAGATAAAGGAGTTAGTAGTTAGAAACACAACTCTTTCCCAACCTTAACGTCTAATCTGAAGTCCATTTAAACTGGATTTTCACTCTCTAGTGAGCAGAACTAAATGATGTAAATTGTGTCTGCTGTGCCAAGGCGGCGAAGCAGCCAGTTAGACACAGAGAAACATCAACCCTAATCCTCTGCTCTGCTACTGCATGCATGCAGGCACCGCTGCCTCTCCACAACAGACCAGCCATGTCCAGCAGTACAAAACAAAACAGTCTGCTGTTGGACACACAATGCTTCACTCTGAGGACCAGTAGACAGCGAGCAGCAGGACCCTGGACGAGGTGATGAAGCCACTGAAATATTTACAGAGGCGTGTTTTGTTGCTTTTGTGCCGAGTGATTGAAGGGGACGGGGGAGGGTGGACTTCTGTTCACTGTTCACAGTCCATCTGGTGGTCTGGTTGTTAAACAGGAAGTCACCAGAAAAGATAAAAGAAAACAAAATAAAAGTTGAGTCTTTAAATGGGATGCTGTTCCCCGTGAATGTCTATATGTGTATTTAGCACGTGTTTGTCTTTGCAGCGCTTGAAGTGTGAACATATTGATAAGGAGGCTTGAATCCTACATAATCCATCAGCCTCTGTACACACAGACAGCAACACCTCTGTTACACCGTGGCGTGTCCCGTCCAGACCAGACAGTATTTGTTAAACATGTCAGGGTGACAGAACAGCATAGGTCAGTAGATTAAAGTGGGACTGCGTTAGAGTGAGGATGTAAAGACATGTAAACTGACACGTGACATACTACACAGCAGTGATAGCCTGTCCGCCGTCTCTTCCTTTTCTAATACATCTACAGTAAATGTGCATCCAAAGGAAAGCCCGTTTATATAGCCCGTGCATCCTCTTTTCAGAACACGATATGCATTTATATAGCCTGTATATACAATGTCAATACTCTACAAACAGAGTCGGTCAGTTTACTGCGTTTTTTCATACTGTACTTTTTTTCCGACACATTTTTCTACTTGTATTGCATTTTTTGAAGTAAACACTAAACTACATCGATCAGTCTGGGAAAGTTTAAACAGCTTTTTATAAATCTAAGACTCCACAGATCCACAGTGTGAGACATTATGGACAAATGGAAAAGACTTGGAGCCTCCCCACCAGTGGCTTATCTTCCAAAATCAGTCCAAGAGCTGTGTGACGACTCATCCAGGAACTCACTAGGTCAGTTATCATGACTAGGTAGATGCAGTCATCTAAACCTTTGGGAAAATGTTCTGTGAACAGATGAGTCAAAAGTTCAAATATTTGGAAGACAAGAGTCCTGATACATCTGGTAGAAACCAAACAGATTTGAACAAAAACAACATCATACGTACGGTCACGCATGGTGGGGGGAGTGTGATGTTGTGAGGATGCTTTGCTGTTTCAGGGGGAAACGTGAATTCTGCTCCATACCTGAGACTCTTCAAGGAGAACGTCAGGTCATCTGTGAGGTGAAGTTTAAGCACAGCTGTGTTCACAATTTTGTGTTTCCTCAGACTGTGATTGTTAGATTTTGTTTGAAATCTGAAACAGTTTAGCGTTTCACAACCCCTGCTGAGTTAGAGACATTTACCTCTGACATCACAATGATTTTGGTTGGTTAGCATTTCAGTAGCGTTTGTCAACAGATTTGTATATACAGCTGCACGTTGCCTGCTGAATAAACCTGAATCATCAACCTCACTGTCTATCTTCATGACTGGGTTTGAAGTAGATCTTTAAAGAAAGAGTCTTGGCTTTCTACAAAATCTAATTTGTATGTAAGATCAGGGTTGGAGCAGAGCTATGTGAGGAGATTAGAGCACATTAGCTCACATACAACCACACTAAAACTTGACATATGAGCTGCATCTCAGCTCTTTTTTCTCCTGTTTGTTTGTTTGTTCCTGGTTTATCTGGCTCCTCTGAAGAATTTGTAGTATTTCTACCGGTTTTGGTATTTTTTAAAGAATTCTCCTGAAGCACCCAAAGTTCTCACATTACTTGAGTTTAAACATGAAAACCGTCATGTTTGCTGAGTTTTTGCTGGGGCATTAACAACACTATCTCTTGGTCCCGCCTTGTCTGTCTCCATGATTGATTAACAGGGGTCAAAGGTCACACTGGTTTATTCTTGCAGAGGAAATGTACTTTCCTAATGACAGCAGAAAACGAGTACAAGAAGAATATAAGTGCATGCATAAGTACTAATACATCAGGCGGCACCGTAAGGTTGTGACTTACTAAGATACATGTTGATGATATACTTGGATGGATTTGCTGCTGTGCACAGGAATGTGAGTGTTTTGGGGGCAAATTAAATTGTAGTAGCTGGATAAGTTGTGCATTGGAGTGGCTGCACCATGCTAAAGCATTGGTATGATGGTGCTTTAGTGGATTTTCAATGTAATTGTTTCACCTGAATTTACAAATGTGTGTATCTGATTTGTTTTAAAATGTTTTCTAAAATATCTTTTTACTTGATCCTTGTTTTGTTTCTGTGTTTCTGGGACCCAGTATAAGGAGATGTTAACATGTATTTACCATATTATTGATCTTGTGTGATTAACTTGTGCTAATAGCAGACAGTGAATTATAACTTATGAATAATTAATTTTATATAGTGTGTATTGATCCAGCCTTGTATGTGACGTGTAACTCATGTAAAGTTAAATCAGACTGCAACTGGGTTACTTAGAGGTGTTACGCAATCTAATTTACTGCACCTGCAGAAAAACAAGCAGACAGCACCATGAGATATGCTGCTGATGAACTACAGAGATATTAGGGACAATCTATCTTTTTGCTTATCAGAGATTTTATAGTAGAGACTCCCCTCCAACATACGGTAATATCTCTAACCACCTACAGTCAAGTTTCATTCAAACTAAATAAGTGTGCATCATCTAATGAATTATCAAATGAACATTTGACAGCAGCAGGGCTGTGCAGAGCTATCTCACAGTGAGTTATTCTGCAAATCAAACTGACAAATTCTGCAGTGTGCAAACATGACTACAACCTATGGGCCAAGCAAGAGAACGCTGTTAAAAGTTAAATATCTGACGCTGCTGTCTGAGTTCACGTCCTGAAAAGAAATCCTTGTTCACAGATGAAACGAAGCAAAGCACCATGCTGGAAAATTGTTGATTCAACTCAATTATCTCCAATAAACTCATCTTAAGATTATCCTCCAAACACCAGTTCAAAGTTGTCCACAGCAGATACACAAACAAACACAAACTGTCTGATTTCTCAGAGTGCTGCAACTTAAACCCCTGTCGGGATTCATAATGAGCCAGCAAACATTAGCAGCACAAATTCGCACCACTTTTCTGTCCTAATTTAGAGAGCCGCACTTCCTCCTGTAAATACCATGAACGGGTATCTCTTACTCAGTGGCATGCTTAGCACAGGATGGAGACCTGTATGCCAATACCTCCACAGTGTAAGGAACTGATTGTGTGTGGGGTTGCCTGGTCACACTTAATGCTGCACTGAGACACCTGAGCATGGAGGACGACCATTGTACATCAGCCAACGCTGCTCCTTGCTGAAAACCAAGAGAGGAAGGAGGAAGGAAGAAAGGAAGGAAGGAAGGAAGGAGGAAGGCTCATTTCCACCTACTGCCACTAAAATCAATGCATCTCTTGGACACCGGAGGGTCAGGGCTGTCAAATGGCACTAAAGAGACACCATTAGGTCTCCAAGAGGCCACAGGTTACTTCTTGATGTACTTGTCCGAAACAGCACTAAAGACAAGTGCGCCTCTGTGCACAAGGTAACATTTTAAGGATACACAGCAGGGCATGCGTAGAATAACGTGCACCCTCTCCTCTCCAACACGACTTTATGAGTGAACACAGCTAAAGAATTCCCAGTCTTTAAAGCCCTAACCATATTATCCATGACTATAAGTTACATTTACTGGCTACTGTGCAGGCTGTGGTTATGGTGGGATTGTGAAATGAGTAAGGGAACAAGCGACAGGTTTCTCACACATATTCAGTGACAGGCACACAGCCGATCAAACAGCTGGCTGTCATTAGAGCACAACAGCTGGGGTTAACATGGGCACTGGCAGCAGCAGACAGTGATAGTGAGAGCTGACACAGACAGGAATCACTCACACACTGTAGATGCTTGACATACAGTATGTACTGTATGTCTGAAGTCGTATTATGATACTTTACAATGCAGACGATGAACACTGACATTAACCATGTTGATTTATCAGTCATATTCTGAGAGACACATCACACACAACTGACAGAGGACTTGAAGCACTTTCAAGAGTATCTACAACAGCAAAAGCATTTCACAATCATACAATCATATAAACTAAACTTATTTTTTTCAAGAAACTGTTTTGTTTAAATTGTTAATGCAGAATGTGCAATGTGTGCCAAAATGTGATTTTGTAAAAAAGATGCTCTGCTCGTAAAACTGAATAATAATTTAACTGTGAAGTACTGGCAAAGGTTTGGAAAAGATTGTGATGTTAATAAATAATAATAAATGTGGAAAAAGTCAGCAGTATCTTCCAGCACGAGATGGAGCATGTTTACTTTATCATCTTTTTTTCCCCTACAATAATCTTTTGTTGAGCAGAGCCTCCCGAAATCATCTGTACAACACTTTACATGAAAAATTTTGTTTTTTTACTTTAACTTTATAAGTTCATTGTGCTTGGTTGAGGATATATTTGTTTTTCCATCATCACCATCACCTCTCTACAGCAGCAGACTGAAAGCTCCCTGACCAGTGTCACCACAGTGAAAAAGGCCAGTTTCTACCTTTCAGTGCAGCAATAGCAGATGCAGATACAGTAGATTCACTAACTGACAGAGAGCATGTGAGTGAAGCTGAAGAGAGACAAAGGGGAACCTGATAGTGTGAGAAGAAGTGGAACAAGTTCTGTCCAAAAGTGAAGAAGAAATGCCAACAAGCCGTAGTACAGAGACTAAACTGTAGAGGTATAAGCTTAGAGGATCATTTATTTGTATGTTTATAATAATAATTTTACATATAAAATATTAAACTTCTCTAAAAATGAAAAGAAAAATCCACCTACAGACGCTGACCTGAAATTCAACACTAAGCTAAGGGAGAGTCCACCATGACAGTGCATTATTGTGATACTTGTGTCAAATTTGTCTGGCAGCGTCAGGTCCGGTGAACATTCCCTCCGCGCCCAGTGCAGTACAAATCACTGGTAATTGGCCTATTACCCTGTCGCCAGATCTGCTTCAGTAGTCGAGCTCACTGAGCTCTGGGAGGAGCCGTGGAGGGATCCGTCTCACCTTGTCTGAATGGCTGAGGTATGTCTACCCTGGAGGGTGCAGCCCACTTCTTTTAAAGGGATGTCCTGCAGAGAAAGCTGTCCATCAGAAGACCTCCCAGCGTGTCAAAAGTCCCCCCGTCAGCTCTGCAGGCCGAGCAGAATTCGATCGTTGCTGCTAAGAGCATTTAACACAGCTTTTCCAGAGCTTTCCCCTTCTCCAAGACAATCCCACTCCTCTTTCACGTCTTTGTCAGAGCTGTCAGAGCAGACTTCACATATACCACTGCTTACAATTTTAAACTCCTCACAACCGCTGTGCTCAGTGTGTTACATGTCACTTAGACTTCGGCCTGTTGTTATGACATTCTTCATCTAAATGGTTTCACTAAGGCATCTATTGTCAATTTGTCAGTGTTAGACAGGGCTCAACAGGCCAGGTTGCATTTATCTGCAGTCACAATAGACCTTGCGGACATTAACCTTTGCATCCAAACATTGCACCTTTTAAGAGGCAACACACAGGTTTACTGGATCCAGAAAACTGGTCGATACTAAATCATGTGCAACATATTTTTTGTTTTTTGTTTTAATTTCTAAAAACATGTTTGTATTAAACTAAGAGTTCAATCCTTGTAGAACCTGTTTTGGGTTCCTCTTTGCATTTTGAACATGGAGCAGCTTTGATTCCAGAAATGTGCTGGTAAAGCACATCGGTCAAGATACTGGAGTATTATTTTCGATAAAAGCAATAAAAGATGCATCAACACATCCAAAACTGTTTGACAGGAGCAAGCTTCAGTGTTTACTGGCAGGAAGTCGAGATGAAAACTGTATCCCCTGTGCTCTCTCATGACTCACGACTGACTGGACGATGGGTCACATGTGCAGAATGTCAGCTACTCATTGCATTTTTGTTTGTTGCTCATTAGACCACAGCTGAAGTCTCTGTTTTCTGTTCCCATGCCACTGACCTCAGATTTGATTCTTAAATACAGTTTAAACTGAAATTGTGGCATTTTAAGAGGGACTGGCTATTTCTTTGTGCTACCTAATAGCATTATAGTGACTAGCCATGATCATTTACACCACAGGGCACCAGCAGAAGTCTCTGCCCCTGCCAGCACCCAGTGAAAAGTGGGCTCAATTAAAAGCCCTTCATAAATATTAAACACTATCTATCAGCCCGTTATTCATATAAATGATGTATCTGCTTGTAAGCACAGACTATCAACATCTAAATGTCCTCTGTAAATACAGCTCAGTCATGGAATCCTTGCTCTGATGTAATTCCAGAGCCGACCAGTTTCAAACGGGCACGGGGCCAGTGCAGCACTTCACCATGCTAGCTAACAGAGAGGTGGCAGTACTAATGTTTGGCTCCTGCTCCTATGGTAAATGATCAGTTTGGTCAGTGCAGGGAGAGCCCTGCACAGAGCTGATTTATCTGTCACCACAGCAAAGGAGCCCCGCTGAAAGACACAGAACTCTTGGAATGGAGAATTCATTCGCAATGAGGTGTGTGAGATTTCATAACTGAATTTAATTCAGATAAGTAAAAAAAATACATTCAACTATTTATAAATAAAATCAACATAATTCAATAATTTCCCCACCTTACAGAAAAATACACTTTGAAGCAGGATAAATGTAGAGTTTAGAGTTTTACAGAAACCATGAGCAACAGCACATGTCTCTATATTATTTATCAGCTTGGGGCTAAAGCTGGTCAATAGAAGTCACAGTGACAGATGCTTTCTGGTTGGGTGCCAAAAGCAGGGAATTGAGAAGTCTCGGAAGTGTTCGCAGCAGGTGTAAAGAAGCCCTGCACGTCATGTTGGCCCTGTTCAGATAACCGCGGCTATACACTGGAGCTAACTAGGAAAGCTTTACAACGACAAACCAACACATCCCAGAGTTAACTCTCAAATGTTTCAGCAGAAAAACAATGGACAGAAAAATAATTATGCACAAAAAATGTAATTGTGAAAGAGGAAAATGAAGAATGTGCAGTAAAAGTAAAAGCACCAGGGTCTAACTCTCTAAAAACCTCTGACTCTAAATAGTTGGATTATTTGGGTGAAAAAATAAATAAGATAAAATAATAAGCAGAGCGTTCATACTAGAACTGCTGAATTTGAGGGCAGTGCTGCTGGATGCTGATGTTGAACTGAATCCTGATAGGAAATTTAAAGATGCATGGCTTTTTATTTTGGTAAGTACAGGAGGACAGAGTACTTAGTTTGTATATTTGTCACAATTATTATATTATAATGATAATTTATAGGAATGGAATTTGAATATACTCCTTAGATGTGACTTACAGTCAAGGTCTTACAGTTAGTGGCAGTCTGCTTTAAATTTCTCTAATATGAACCATATGTGTTGTTTGCTTGTGAATGATTGTGACAAGTCCACATTATTTAGTCTGCACGGTTCTGTTTACATGTGAATGTGACAAATTCAACATCGATAGGATTTAAAAAGAACACATTACTGCAGCGTGCAGCAAATTAAATTATCATAGAAAACAGAATTTAGACATCTGGGTTCATTCTGCGCAGCCGTGTTTCCTTCAGGTGCAATATACAGTAGTTTTATATTCCTACAGGATTCCTGCTCAACTGAGGTTTGAGTGAAGTATTTCTGCGGCTTTGTCTAAATAAATTAATTCCTAAAACCAAGACATTACCTGGAAAACTAAAGCCAAACAGTGGTGTCTGCTCATCCTGCTGCTGAGCATTCATTTGTGCCTCTGAATTCTAATTTCACAGACTTTATTCTATTATTCATGACAGGTACATCATTTTTCAATTAACTAATTGTCAGAGTCTGGAGATTTCTACAATTACTGTGCCCCTGGCAGACCACCAGCAGACGTGGATGGCATTCCTTCACCTGTATTATTAATATGCAATGACTGGAGGAGAAAAGTATTTAGTCAATATTTAAGAGAACAAAATGAGCTTTTCTAATTCGACCTCTTGCAGCGTTTTTGTGAGATGTTTCTTTACGTCAGTGAAGATTCAGCCACTGTGTCATTTCTTTTCATTTCTTTCTCACACAGCACAGATTTCTCTTTATGTTTGAACACTGTAAGTTTAATAGAATGATAAAGAAGCAGGAGGAGTTTAAAACATGCCTTTGAAGAGCTGAAGGAGGAGAAGGAGCTGTGACGGGTGAAGAAACAACAAACTGTAAGAAACCAGTTTCACTCGCTTGTCAAATTCTGCCATATTACAATCTAATCTCTCTGACCTGATGACCTGTTTCCTGAGATAAGAAGCAGGAACAATAAGGAGTTGTCATGCCTAACAAGCCAGTGCTGCTACACCCAGAGCTGATGCATACTGATGTATTGCATTGTGCAGTTTTAATTAACTATGGCAAAACATTTATGTATCTTAATCTGCAATGTCCCACGAATATCTTCTATAATACTTCTTTACAAATGCAGAAACAAACCACCTGAAGTATTCCAATAGAAAGAAAGTCATCATGGAAGTCAAAGAAACGTTATCCATCTGTTGGCCTGTAACCATTAACAGCTCCAACATCAGCAAGACCTCACTCAAAACATTTCAATCCCAAATGGAATTCCATGGGAGCGTCTTAGATTTGTGATATTTTAAAGCAAGCTCCTGTTTATTCCTTGTCATAAACATCTCCACATCCATGATAACTTTCTCCATCTGGTCCTCATTCTCCAACCAATCCACACTGGAATAACAGTAGGCATTATAACCCGCATGTCAGCCTCAAGAAGCTAGGCATGGACTTGTGGTCTCTGTAGATCGAGTAGATTTGAATATGGTTAAAGTACAGCTGCCTCCGCCTTCAGGCAGGTAAACAATGTAATAAGAAACTGTCACAACTGATTTGAGGGCCAATAGCAGCGGACGATATGACATTTCTCCTCAGATCACAGCCTCCTGATGGCAATCAGCTAAGTTGGAGTGTGTAAGTGGTACCAGAGCAGGAGAGAAAGAGGAGGAGGACCGGAGAAGAATACAACCAGGAGGAGGAACGATGATGCTAGAAGTGGAGAACGAAAGGCCGGGTGAGTGCTGTAAAGTGATAATAGTGGCTCCTTTCAGCCAGTGCAGAGGGGTAAGGTGAGACTCCCTCCAAACTGTGCTTTCTGGGCACTGGCCCAAACCTGGGGTTGCCTGATTGATTTGCCCAGTAAAAGGCCCGTTTGTGCAGCTGTGCCAGAGCTGATTTCTCCCAACCAGCCCACTACAGCTCCCACTGCGGAGAAACCACACTAACCAACATGTAGAGACCCCTTCTGAGAGCAAATGTGGGTGACAGTACCTTCCTGCACCAGCACTGTGTGCATTACGTTTAGGAACAGCTGTAACTACAACATCTACTGCAGAACATAGTGAATAGATAAGACAAAGAAGAAGAAAGTTTAACCAAACATATTAAATGAAATTATTGTAAAAACCATCCTCTCCTCTAACAAATGTAGTACAAAAGTATTGTACTGTATATGTGTGACTACTTGAGGACACTGTTAGAGTTACACACATACATATGTGTACAAAGGGATCTAAATTAACACTTTGGCTCCGGTGTAAGCAACTCTGCATCTTTTCCTTTAGAGGGGAAAATATTCATTTATTAGCTTGTACAGGTTAGTTTCTATGTGCAGAGGAGCCCTGTGCTCATCCCTGTGTGAATCAAACCATCTCTGATTAGCCATTCAGGGAGGAGCGGATAAGGCAAGCCCCAGGCGGGCCCCTCTGTTAAATGGCAGATTAAAGAGTGCACAACTAATTTCTTTAGCCTAATCTTATTAAAGGAAAAACAGCTGTCAACTGTCACCATGTGAATACAAACAGTCTGCAATGAGAGCAGGAGTGCAGCATGCACCGCATCCGTGGGATAAATATAATAAATATTAGAGTTTATTGTAGTATTTTACACTTAAAGTGTATTTAAATCTAAATGGATTTATTCATGTTCAGCTGATTTTTTTGGTACTTTATCTACTTTATGAGCGACCTGCAATCTTAAATATAGAAAAATCTTTTTTTACTAAGATAAAATTCTCATTAGAAAAATCCGTCTGCACCTTTTCACCATCATCACATTCACAGCAGCTCAAACTTGGAATTTTTGGCCCCCTGCCCTCTGACATGATCTGACACCAGGTGCTCAAGATGGCAGGGTCTTTTGGGGACCCCGAGTTTAAAGCTTCATCACCTCAGAATCCCCACCCACGTAATCCTACCGCCCCCCACCCCTCACACACACACAGTCCTTCCTCAACATTCAGTTCACACAGATGCATAAAGACTCTCCAGGATTGAAACATACACTTTTTCAGCATTTGAGAAATGGTTGGTTTGAGTCATGGTGGCTTATGACGCCTGAATACCGCAGCCCACACACTCCAGTGCATCGCCATCACGACCTTTTGATTGCACCTCCTCTCTGTAATTGCCAGTGATTAACCCTGGCATGAGAGTTTGCCAGAAAGAGTCTCTCTCCCCTCTCTGCTGACAATCCTTGTCAGTGGGTTTGAGGGCCAATTTGGCTGCTGACATGCCTTCCCCAGTCTCTTGTTACTGGGGAAGTATGCCGCACTTGACCCAGTAGTGACAGACTATCTGAGGTTGCTGAATTCCTTTCTCTCCTTCTTTTTCTCTCTTTGCCTTTTCCTCTCTGTCTGTCTATATTCTCTGATTGCTTCTCTCCTCTGTCTCCTAACGTTCTTCTTTTTTTAAGCCTCCATCTCTTCCTCAGCACTCCATCTTCCCACCGTCCACCTCTTTCTCTCTTTTCACATTTGTTTCTCTTTCGGCTAGAGTTCACGTCGGACAACCTGTCTCCCTCACTTTCGTACCTGGGCTGCCTGTGTCTGCATGCTTGCAAGACTGCACCGGGGCAACAAACAATGGGCATATTGTTAATCTGTCCATAAGAAAGCCTTATCTTGTTGTAGACATGGTATTAAATTTCGGAGCGGCCCCATGCGGCCACCCTGGGGGAGGGGTGTATGAGTGAGGGGGGAGATAGAGAGAGATGTGGATAATAAGCTGTGTAATCTCTTCACCTACTCTAAACAGCTTAACCATGTCAGTGGCTGATGGCCCAGAAGTCGCCTACCACAGGATAACATGAAGTTAAATATTCAAGTATTACGACTGTATATGCAACAAAGGACAGGTTATTATCACCGACCTGGGTCAGATGAGCGTGTAGGGACAAACAACTCGAAACGACTAGTTTAGTCTTCATCTCCTATTGGTTTGCATCAGAGCTCCCAGTCAGTTCCATCGTCTCCTCTCGGAGCCACAACCTAAAGAAGGAGCTGGGGACGATGCCTTGTCTCCACTACCTCAGAGTAAACACCAGCTTACTGAACACACCAGCCACACTTCCTCCTTGATACCTACTGTTTTTAAATTAAATCCTGCCAAATGATTTTAGTTAATTGTTAAACCTTAAGACACAGTAACATTAATGTCACTTCACCTATATGGACACCTGTGCACTAGAAACTAGAAACAACCAGTTAATTTCCCCACTAGCTGCTGGACCATGTAATATAAATGTACTGTAGCCCATGTGCTGACTTATTGCTAATTAATGTGGAAAACATGCTACAGTAAGAGCTTCTGGAGACTTCATGACGCTGCAGGTAAAAATCAACATTTACACCACTTTTCTTTTTCACCACAAACCACAAATGTCATTGTAGGGTTAGAGTTAGTCTACAGCTGGCTGATATATTACCAAACATACAGTGTACACAGATATCTTTCAGTGTCCATCATACTGTAATGGTGTAATGGTAAGATTGTGGGAATTTACTTAGTTGAGCTTTCTTAACTCTGTATGAAATCCAATCTGAATTCCAGAACAGATGGTTTATCTGGGTGAAGGAAAGAGGATTAGACAAGTTACAAAAGACAATTTTTACTTCAGACAATGCCCTTACATCCTCAAAGAGTGTTAGTTCAATAATGCTTAAACGTCTTAAAGAATATTATTTTCATATGGCTTCAGTTCATATGAAAATAAAATGAAAACAGATATATGATAACAGTAAACTCAAGAAGATAGATTTGTCATAAAGCAAAAAGACAAAACTTCCTCATGTGGTGAGGGATCAGTCGAGATTAACTAAGTCAGAGCCGTACATCCACAGTTCAGTTTCCAGAGTTCATACCCTGTTAACAGGAAATAGGAAGATGGATCAGGAGATCAGAGAAGTGCTCATGGGACATATGGAGTCTTCTTTTTGCCATAGAGGGGCATCATGTTTAGCTGTCCAGTGTGTGACATCTAAACATGACTGTGGTGCCTGAACAAGTAAAATCATTCTCATTCCGAGGGAACTCAATACTGACGGTAATGATCAACAACACGCTGGAGCGTCAGTCTTTGACGATAATGTGACGCTGTGGGATAGTGATGCTGTGTTGGTAAACACACGATGGTGACAAAACCCAAAGAGTCTGAACAGGATGAACCGTTCCAGATTAAAAGTGTGACATAGAGGAGATACAAACAAACCGACCATCTGGTTTAGTCATGATTATTTCTTCACTTCAACCAAATCATGTAAAAATGCATCATATCAAAACACTTTCATTATCATTAATTAATTTATTTATATTTTTACCTCCTTTAAACTGAGTGAGCAGGGCTGCAAAGTTTGAAATCAGTCAGCTGTTGAAGATGATTTGCACTGTTTTCTAAAAGTGACTGGAAAACCAGTTCAACCAGTTAGCTGGACTGGTTTAACGGTAGCCTTCACTTGTTGGGCCAAATTTGTTGGGTTAAACTGCCACATATGAGCAGCAGCTGACCACAGTATCACTAACAGTGGTCTTGATGCAGTGAGAAAACACATCCTGGATCCTGTAACAACAGCAGGTTGAAGCGTAATTTGCAAACATTTGTGTCTCAGGTGTGAATTGCCACTTAGTGTTGCTGCGGCTTTTTCTATCAGCGTCTCTCTGGAGACGAACAGAGTCGTGGTCTTGTCTGCTGACAGGAGGTTGGTGACGAGCCCAGATTGTGGGGACGGACTCTCACAACACACACACACACACACACACACACACACACACACACACACACACACACACACACACACACACACACACACACACACACAGTCAACTCTGCTGCTCTCCAGCAGCACCTGCTGGACTCTGAATGAACCTACAACAAACAGGCTCTTTAATAGGAATTAATAAAGGTTGACTTACTGATTTGTACACAACATACACAAACACTACTAAATGTTCATCTGAATTTACTCTCATGCTTTAAATCTTCTCTACACACGTATTTGATTCTGTGTGTAAAATGAAAACGAAGCAGCTATACTACATCTGTGTGAGACAGAGACAGGATGGGGATTATTGTAAAGAGCGGCTACTTGAGCTGTGTAAACTGTGCTTCAGCATGTGTTTGAACATCCACATGAAAAATCACTGAACACACAAGGATGCAGTAAGACAGGAAATTCTGCTAAATAACAATAATTATTTTATTGTTATTATTTATTTATTATTAATATGTCCAAAACGTATTTTTAACTTATTTAAGATAAGAACAAAGACATTATTTAAAACTATGAAATGTATTTTTCCTTCATATACAGGATTTAATTTGAGTGTTTAGTGATCTATCACAGTTGAAGGAAGGTTTTACTGTAATTGCATCATTTTTTTAATTGTTTTATATTATCTTTTGAAGGAAAACTTACAGATAAGCAACATTATCGAAACAAAAATCAATCTTTATCCATTTGAGTGTTATAGACAGTGAGTAAGAGGAGGTATTATCTGTGTATAATGACATAGAGAGATAAATAAGAAAGAAGTGAGTGAGAGTATAAACTGGGGTCGATGGTGATGTCTTCATTTATTAGGGACGTTTAGGGACAGTGTCTCCGAGGCTGCTCATGCACATTACACACACAGTTCTGCTGTATGTTGAATGTGGTTATTTGTCTGGATGAGAGCAGCTGCCTCTCCTCTAGCAGAGATTCAGGCATGATTTTTTAAGCAGCCCACTCTTAGCGTGTTACAGTATATAAAGTGCATCCTTTACAAAGTTCATGTTTTTAAATGAATGAGCCTGAAATGTTTCAGTCAGCACATTGGAAATCTCTCTGTCTGAAATCAGGGACCCACTGCTTCAAAAACGACTCTTCACGTTTAGAGCTCAACCTGTTACTGTGAGTGAGAAGCTTAACAGACACAGCAGCACTGACTCCACGGCTGGTGCTTAGTAAATGGTTTATTATGTGTGTTTCAAAATGAGCCTTACACTAAGGAAAAGTCCTCCGGATGCTTCTTTACAGAGAATAACTGGATTAACCAGCCCTGGAAATGCCCTGAGATGTTTTCCTCCAGGTATCTCATTTTGCCACCGTAGTCGTTTTAGTTAATGACTCGACTTACTTAAGCCGTACTGATCAATATGTGCCGGAGGTAAACTTGCTGAAGTTACTGTCTGCTCCGGTATCAGCGCACCTCTCCCCCAGCATGAAGCAAAGACACAGGACTGACAGAGCAGCACGGGTTGATCCATGTGTGTCATACATAATACATACGAGTCTGACCTTGGTGATGGAGAACAAGTGATCTAGACATCAGTCCCGAGGCTCGATGGAGAGTGGAGAGGTTCAGCGATAGAGAGGTGGTGAGAGACCAGAACAGACAGAAACATAAACACAGTCCAGAACAGCACATTCACCAGTAGGTGAAAATAATCCAGAGGGAGGAGAACGAATGTGCAGTGAGGATAAACCTGAAGCTAAAATGATGTGTGTGTGAGATGTGGAATGAGGATGATGTGGCTTTTGAGTCCTTCTTGTGGTCCATTACTGTAAAGCCAGGCCCCGAAGGAGACAGATCCCAGCAGACCACCATGGCTGTTGAGGGTTTTTACAGCTTCCTGGTGTTTCTGAGTATGTGTGTGTGTCTGTGCATGACTGCTTACGGTTGTTGTTCCTCGTATTTAAAGTACATCTGTGGAATATAGTCTTATAAAGAGTTAACATGCATGATGGTGTTTGCCTCAAAAATAACAAATATCTAACGACAGTTTCACGCTTCGACCCTTTACCTCTGCTTACGTATATATGAGGTGCAGGCACAGGCGACGGGATTCCTCTCTGGGGTCACAATCTTCTCTGGCCCACACTTCTCAACACCAGTGATAACACAAGAGCAGAAATCTCTCACACTGCACACAAGCACACACTCACAGGAAGAAGAGGTGCTCAGGAAGCCCCCCCTTTGGACCAAGAACCAAGCTCAGCCATGAAGTCTGTCTTACATTGCTCAAAGAAAGAAGATAAAGACTTGCAGGAAGTTGTTCACCAGAGTCAAACAAAACCCCAGTCAGCATGCTCTGACTCTGTGACAGTGTACAGGCCATTCTGTATTTGCACTGAGTCAACTTTCCAACATGTACGGTATTTATTTGATCTTTGAGTGGGTGGTCTGCAGTTCCTGATCCAGAAAACGAATGAATTACAAAAGTGAGGAGGATTCGAAAGTTTCAGGCAAACTTTTAATAGCTCATTAATTCCTTTTGCAACATTTAATACAACATAAACAGAATCTTTTTATGCTCTACCTATTGCATCAGGCTTCATATATCCACTAAACAGCAACCACACCCTTATCAATGTGTTTTCTTGTTTTGCAACTCAAACCAATACTTTCTCCCTAATGCACACAAAAAAACCTTACTTCATATTCCACAATCGTGTAGATTATGATATTGATCGCCCCTCCCTGTAAAAGCATTATAAATATAAAGAGCATTTCTCCATTAACGGAGAGTAGGAAGCTGGCTAATGCTAATGAGCCTCAGAGTGCCCATTCCAGTCCATTAAGGGCTCTTAGCGCTGGGAAATGATTGTGTTTTCGCAGGGAGAAAAACTAACACGGCCACGTGGATCCACAACTTACACACAGGGAGGTTAATGATAAATGGTACTAATGGACTTTCTGTACATTTGAGGGGAGAAAAAATAGGAGATTGGAAAATAGGAAAATGTATTTGTTGCTGTAAACTTGAAAGAGTCAATTCATTTGAGGATTTAATTTGATTTCTAATGCTTGACATGAAAGAGAAGGAGTTTTATGAAGCTCCGGAAAAGTTGGACTGATGTTACATCATACATTTTGGAAAAGTTATAATCCATTTTATTGCACGAGCACTCTCCCTTTATTTTGTGTCCCTTTATGTTTTTTTTAGACATTATAATCACATGTATTACAACATACAAGGGCAAAAAGACCTTGACGATGGAGGACGATGGTTGACAGCACACTGTGCTGTTAAAGCGAAGCAAAGCTGAGGAGAAGACGTTAGCAGTTTTGTTAATATTCATTTATTATGATTCATGTCAAGTGATGGGGGGTAGCAGGCCTTTTGTTTAGCAGATAATTTACTGATAATTTCATAAAAACATTTCTGACATTTAGTTAATTACAAGACAATTTCCATAAAAAGCATAAAACACACTGATAAGGGTTAAAAAAGAAGAGACAACTGCAGCTACTAACCAGCTACTAATGTTTGAGCTTTTTAAGATAATCTAGGAAATTAAATGACAGACAAGTAAAAAATAGTTGATAAATAAACAGAGATAGTCAGTGAAATTCCTAAGAGTAAGAATAGTTCAAACCTTTGACCAGAGAGAAAATGTTCTACACTTTATTTCACATGTCCAATTTGTGGGAGTTATGTAATAAGTTTAAAGCATGAAGTGAGTTTCATTTGTAAATTATTTGATAAAACATTACTGTTATGTAATGCTATCATGTTATGTGCACCTTAGATTTAATGGGAGTGAGTTTGAGTTTGTTGTCCAACAAAACTTGAAAAAAAAATTGTAGCAACTGAAATGTAATTGATGCAATAATAATATAATAATAATACTAAATAAATAAATTAATTAATGAAAAAGTGACCCAAAGCAGACAATTTCACAAAAATTCCCCATTTAATTACACCCGACTTCTCTGTTTCTGAATAATGTTTGGCTTTGAACACTATTCAAACTTTGAATAAGGAGTTTGTGTGATCTCTGTATCCTGCACTGTTAAAATATGTACCGCCCTTTTTGTAAAAGAATTGAATTGAGTATGAAGACATCAGGTCTTAACGACTGCAGCTAATTAAATATGGTTAACAACATGTTATACGACCATTGGGAATCAATTAAACAACAGCTTATTGTTTGATGAACACTCTTCTTGTGTAACGGTCCGATAAAGGTCAGAGCATTAAACAAAGGAACAGAGTGAACAGTGTGTATTGAATGGGGTGTTTAAGGGGGTCAGGCTAGTGCTTAATACTTAATCTCTGCAAAGGAATGCACATGGGGCTGTGTAAAAAAGACAGGACGGGGGTGGAGGTGGGGGCCGTGGGGTCAGAGGAAACTACCTGTCTACTGAATCAACGGGAGACGGAGGGGGCGAGAGAGAAAGAGAAATACAATGAGAACATAAGAACCAGGGGCAGAGAAGGGGAAGGGATGAGAGCGAGCATGAGAAAGAGAGAGGGATGTGGGGAGGAGGCCGGGAGGAGGACGGAGGGAGGGGCAGTGACTACCTGTCTGGAGAATCAGTGTTCCCCTCCGACCTGTAACGCTACTCCATCTGCATTGTTCAGTGACGGACAGAACAAGACACAGTCAAGAGCAGCCAGCCAAGCCGAGGGATCAAATTATTCTCAGAGAGGAAAGATTTACCCTAAACACCCCCTTCCCTCATCTACCCACATTCTCCTCCCCTCTGTTCCTCCCTGTTTCTCTCTCTCACTCACACACTCGCCAACCTCCCATGCTACCTTTAAAACTGAGGTGAAATCTGAAACAGAGTGATCCTCAAAACATTCCTGCTAAATCTCAAAAGCCAACACATGCGCCCCCCCCCACCACCAACACACACACACACACACACACACACACACACACACACACACACACACACACACATTTTTGTATGGCAGTCAGTGTGAGGACACTCATTGACATAATGCATTCCCTAGCCCCCTGCTGTCGTGCAGGCCCCATGCTAATCTACTCTGTTTCAATTTTTTATTTATCACGTGTACTGCCTTACCCCAACCCTAAAATCTGGTCTTTACCCCGAAGTTGCTCTTTAAACTTTCGTCTCATCTCATCTGAAATGTCCTCACTTTGTGAAAATGTCCTCAGTCCAATGGTTAAAAACTCACGCTGGTCCTCACAATGATAGTCATACAAACACAAACAACTGTGCACGAACAAACCACATTACATACCAACACACACTTGCATGCACACTCAAACATGCTCATACAAAACACTGCATCTCTGCACATGAGCACACACAGGGGTGAGAAGTGAGGCTGAGAAGTTGAGAAGAAGCAGGTCTGTGTGAGAGCTGCAGCAGGGAGGTCTGCTCTAATCCAGGAGGAGGAGGAGGAGGAGGAGGAGGAAGAGGAGGAAACCATCAGAAGAACGACATCAGTCAACGTCCTATGTGACAAAAATACATCCATGCAATGATTTTATAGATGTAAATAGAATGAAGAGGTTTTTGTTCCATTAGACACGAAAGCTGCATCGACAAACTATCAAATCTGTACAATGAAAGAACTTACGAATATAAAATAACACAAATACAAAATAACACTTCTTTGTATGCAGCGTGTTTGCTGCAGAAATGACCTGTGAAACCTTTGGAATTAACAGACAAACCTCTGGCAGTGTGAGGTGAACACCACCCTAATGGGCTTAAGAAGTAGCTGCTATGTGCAGAACCTTTGAGCAGCAGGTAAGCCTGTAGGTTCTGTTTGCATTGCTGACATACTTATGCTCTGCCAGGACATTTCACCCTGAAGGCTCTCTGTTAGGACACACAGACAGTTTAGCAGGGATGGTAGCAACTCAGATGCTTTGTCTGGTTTTAAGAAGTAGCTGATTTGATAAATAAATAAATGAATGAACTAAGATTTACACATAGAACCCTTCACCAAAATAAACCGGTGATTCTAAATGTGGTTTATACTCAGGAAAGAACTGGAACAGACTGGAAAAGGTCAATAACAAGAAAAAAGTTGAGAACAAAACATCCAAAGACCAGCGCTGCATTTTTCTTGTACCAACAACATTTCAATGCACCTGGATTTTGGAGAAGTTTAAGATGATGAACACGCTTTGTCTTAAACAGATCTGAAAGATCAAACGCGTTCTCTATAATTCGAGCTTGCCCTGCCAACTTCAAGCAGAGAGTATGACAGTCTCGCAGTGTGGGTGCTTTGTTCTGACTTCTTGCGAGTTGTAACACATTTCTGATGAAAACATGGGAAACTTTCCCCTCAATTGCACCTAAGCGGCTTTCTGTCCATCAAATCAACCGCTCAACGGTTTCATCACACAGCAGCAGTCAGGAGGAAGGCGTGTTGGCATGCGACAAAATGATTTGGTTTCAACTGGCTGGATGCCGCCTGCTAGTAAACAAGCAGCTGTTGACTGAACTGTGTACTTGTGATTTCATGACGAGACAAGTTTCTTTGCGTATGAGAACAACTGTGATAGTTTTTACTTCATCAACCTCAATGGCAGAAGCATCCCAGCATAGGACAGGCTCCTTTAGTATGAGAATGCAGTGTGTCCCACTAACAAATCAATAAGCTTCATGAAGTAAATCTGCTGCAGAAGCAACAACTACTACAGGGAAACAAACCAAGCTCAATCGGTCCTCTTCGACAACTGATCTCCGTTTGTGCAGGTAAATGAACTGTTATTATTATTTTAATCATGTATCCAGACAATTTGAACAAGAGCATGAATTTTACGTGTCTTATATCTAATACCATTTTACAAATACTGGGTTAATTGAGACAAACTGCTAATTCTCAGGTTGGGGCCTAAACCACGACAGAAGAATAAGACACGATGGAAAGATTTAATTTAACACGTTACTCAAACTCAAACATTGGAGGAAGGTCACACAGAAGTTTTTGTGTCCTCAGGAGATTCACATGCTAAAAAGAAGCTTCAGGAGGTTGGAAGCTGGTATTTGTACAATATTGAAGTGCTGATATGTCAAGTTGCAGCAGAGGGATCCCTCATGTGTTACTGACTCAGAAATGCACTACAAACTATTAGTAATGTTAGACTTTGAATTTAAGAAGGATTTCACATTGCATTTTCAGTTTCCTCTGCTGCAGCTTGTCTCAAGGAAACAAAAAGAGGGAAATTTGTCGTCCAAAACAGAACAAGGTACAGCAGGAGATGACATATAATCAAATGGCAGGTCAGAAAGACAACATCTCTTTTAATGACAGGCAAGAGAAGAGACAGACGGTTTGCCTCACTGACCAGCAACTAGATTAGAGACTCAGCTCCTGAGCAGCAGACCAAAGACGAACAAGAGAAGTAGGCAGGGTGGGACGGGAAGGGGACAGTCCCAAAGGTGAGTGACACAGTCCAGCTAGTCGTATCCCATGATTAGCCCTTTGTGTCCAGGCGTTCTTGGCCCTAATAAAAAGGCTAAGACAGGGCTAATGACTAGAAATGATGGCTTGGAAAAGGGTGGAATGGGGTCAGTGGGTGGGCCAGATAAGGTCTTTGTACTGCCCTTTCCTCACCCCCCTAATTAGTTGACATTGAGGGTGGAGGAAGGAGATGAGGCTCGATGAATATGAGGATAAAGAAGTACCTGGGAGACAGAAAATGGGAGAAAGAATAGGATGAGGGAGGTCAGGAGAAACAGGAGAACTGAGGAGGTGGAGAAGATGACTCCAAAGGTCTCACGCAACAGATGGGGAAGAACGGGGGGAGGTGTCAATCAGACAGCGGTGGGAGTGGTGCAGGGCGATCGGACCTGCTACTGTTTCAGCAGATTTGACACAGAAACACACCGTGTGATGGAAACTGACACACTGCCGCACGCATTTCAACACAGCTAAACAAATGCTTAGTCGAGCTGGGAGAAACGCCCTCAGGTGCTACATGCACCAGAGTCCAAACACTTTAATTATGAATGTACCTGCAGACATCATGAATACATACAAGTGTTTAGTGGAATCACTGCATTAACAATAACGCTGGTGCTGTAAATTATAATTCATTGTTTTACTTTTGTTAAATTATTTAGCTTTTCTTTTACCCATTTCCATTTTGCCTGTGTTAACAACTGTGTCCTAATAATTATGTTTCAATACAATAAACTAAACTACAACTACGTCTTTGTATGCAGTGTAATTGCAGCCGGATTGTGTTTTGAGGGATTTTTGTCCTTTGATATGGGGTTATACAGTAGGTATTCTGTGTCTGGAGAGCTTAAAAAGAGAAATCTGACCAACTTGCAGAAAGTCAACAAGCTTGTTAGACAAGAGACCTGGCTGAAACTCAACACCCAAAAAGATTAGCATGCTTTCTTTCTGTCCCTGCTGTAATGACGTTCAGGCAACAATAGTTCCACTGCAAAAGACACACAAACCTTGGGATGGTGTGTACAGTTGGTTTGGTTGTGAAATATGAGGATGACAAAAACAACAGTTCTAGATTCTCTAAAGGTCTTAAACTCGCTGCTCATGTAGGGACTCAGATTTTCTCTTTGCCTCATCACGACCCTCGGTACAGTACCTCCATTGTTTCTGCAGCTGTTTTACACATTGTCACTTAAGAACATTTTTAGTTTGATCATTTTGCAGAACATGTACTGTATAATGAATAACCTCTAATAACAAAATTAAAGTTTAGCATTGTCCAACACTTACAAACTGAAGTCTGGCACTCCCAACTGTTGTCAGGTGCCTCTGTTTTGGTTTAGATTGTCCTTGAGATGTGTCTATACCTTGATTGGAGACCACACCTTTGTACAGTATATACAGTCCCACAGTTCACTTTAAATGTCTGGATGAAAACAAATCATGATGTACAAGTAAGTGCAGACCTTTGTGATACAATTGGTGGTAAGAGCAGGAGTATTAAACCTGGCTCTGAGTATTCCCAGGAGCATGGTGAACTCAGTAATTACAAAACAGAAGAAGTTTTCATCCTCCAGGAATATTTGGCCAAAGCAACGAGTCAATAAGGATCTTAATTATCAGGGAGGGGACAAGAACCCAACAGTCACTTTCACAGAGCTTCAGAAGTTCTCTACCTGACACAGGGACGACTATCTGAACAACACTCCATCAGTCAGACTTTTAAGACAATGACTTAACACTTTAAGTAAAAGGCATATGACAGCCCATTTGGTCTTAAACGACTTTTTCCACTGACATTTTCACATTAAGGAAAAGTTGTGGCAACACAAATATGGCAAAAGATAACTTAGAAAGCATTAGTTTTATTCACACATCTTGTTTAAGGAAGAAACTGTCTTTTATCCTTTAAACACAGTAATGTCCAAACCAAGAGGTGACCCTGAAGTATCCAGACAGGCACCACTTGGCTGCAGTTGAGCAGAGGGGGAAGGTTGGGCAATAATCAAATCAGCCTTCAAACACCATCCCAGTGGACAAAGCTGCCACCCGCAGCCCTTGACAGCTCCCAGCATCCAGTAAACACTGTCCATCTTGGCTACCTTTTATTTGAAAAGTGTGACAAACAATGGCAGCGCTGCATTGTAAACATGTGAGCTCATGACTGGTTCAAGTTGCACAACTGGTGAATTTGTCCTGAAAATTTAAGCAGAGTGGAACCAAAATGCATTTTGACAGAAAATAAACCATTATCCCTCGCCGAGGGAGCTGCACCCGGAGGTCATGGGCTTTGCAAAACCAGTAGACGAGTAGACGCAGGGGAGGGACAGACACTGGTGAGGTAGGAATGAAAAAGGAGGGGTGCTGGCTGCAGTCTGTACTCCCACTCTTTTGAGTAGGTTAGGGTACAAGATCTGATGATCTAGGAAAAACAAACTTTAAGTTAGGGTGGCTCCAGGACATCAGATGGTGGTTAGGTCAAAGAAAAGGGGGATACCTATTTTCTGATTTGTCAGAAAGCAGGACAACACAGCTGGAGGTCGTATTTCTTTAAATGCTGGTCAGCAGCCTCTGAGCCAGCTTTGAAAGGGAACCTCCCACTGCACCGAACCATAACTACGCCAAGAAAAACTGCAACTCTAACACCAGATTAGAATTTATCACAGCGAGACGGGTATTAGAGCTATTTTTAAAGTTTCACTTCAAGAATAAAGTAAAAATGTAGAGAACAGATTTTAGTTTAACTGGTTTTAGCAACAAAAGCATCATTTCTCATTTAGCTCATAAACACAGTGTGATAGTAAGTATCAGGACTTTAATAACAGAAATCAGGAGTCCGACTGTTAAGTTCCAGTTAGAAAGCAGCAGATAAAAAGTCAAATAGCTGTTTTATAAAACATATATTTTTTTAATAGAGGAGGTCAAAGTGCAATTTTTCAGTTACAAGGATCCCAGAAGACATAAAGAACAAACCACTGTGATGCTCCACCCTCTGTTAAGTCTATAGAAAGTGTCTGTAACAGTGACAGCAGCCTCTTTATTGACTGGGTTGGATATGTGATCTGAGCGCTCTGCTGGGGGACGTCGTGCCCTTTAACCTCGCAGCCCTGAGGCATGGCCCTTGCCCACACTGGCAGATGTGACTTACTGGAGCAGACTTTCCTGCAGTGTGCCATCCTGTCACCCCATCACCACCACAGCACACACACACACACACACACTCCACCTTCGATGCCTCCTCTCCTGTTGCCGCTCCTCCCCTTCACTCCCTCCTTTCAATCCTTATCCCTTCGGGGATTCATTAACAGGCTCCGTCTCCTCCGCCCTCACCAATGATTGGCACCATCAACCGCCTATCTGTTCCGCCCCTTTAAATGGATGATGGCTCAATATGGCTTTCTTAGCCAACACAGAGTAACAGCTGGAGAGAAGGTGGAGAAAGAAGGACAGTGTATGCCTCTGGTTATAAACACAGTAGTTACTGGTGTAATCTGTCTCGTCTGACCTTAACCGACTGAAGACAAAAGCAGGAACAGAAGTAACGAAGTTTAGGAGCCTTTAGCTGCACAACGTGCTACTGTCCAGTGGTAGCTTTATTATTTTATTACTACCAACTGTCTTTTGATGCTGTCTTCTCCTTTTTATATTCTCTGCAGATTTAATAATCGTTAGCAGTGGTCTCTCTGTGTGGACACCACAATGTTTCACTGCACGTCAGGTGCTTAAAAAATAAGGAAAGCCCATTTTAGTCATTCATTTTCTTTTTATTTTCATTATTATGAGTATTAAATACCAGGTTTTTATAGCTCTGCCTCTACAGGTCATACAACACTGTCTTCCTCACCGTGTGCGTATCTTGTGCAACTCTGCTGTGGCTAAGTGGAAGGAAAACAGCGAGTACTTGCCAGAAAGAGGTGTCACTTGTTCTCAGTATTAGCAGTGGAGTAGATAAGAAAACAGATGGGACAGGAGAGGTCAGAGGCCCATGCTACGGCTGACAGGTTTGTTTATTTGGCCTGTCTCTGATATCCTGCCGCTCCCCTCCTCCATGCCCCGCAACAACTCTGCCTACAGCCTGACCTGGAAGTGACCACGCAGAGATGGATCAAGGCCACTTTTCACCAGAGAGTCAACACTACCCGCCCCTCTCAGACTCAGGCCAACTCAAAACACATGGGGCAAGTGTAGGCTTATTGCCCCTTCTCTGACAAGAATAACAATTGACTAATTTGTACTCGCATAGCTGAGCCAAGTTCAGATACTGTAGGGAGAATTTCAACCAAAACAAACACTGCCAACACCAACAGCAAATGTACATATCAGATAAGAGTGATGGGAACTAAGTGTAAAAAACGCTGACGTGTCGCAGTTTAAAAATTAAATGTATTTATATTATTTAAGGTGTGTTATTTCAGGAAAAGGAGTCCTCTACAAGAAATAAAACATCACTAACGGGCTGCGGTCTGTGGGAGGTCTGACGTCCTTATGCCTGAGGTAGGCCAGAGCTGATAACCCCGCCTTGGCACCAACAGATAAGACTGTTCAGTGAGATCCCACTAACACTGAGCCAAAGAGGCTCTGTAGGCAACAGGGAGATAAACTGGATCCAGAAGATTCTCTCAAGTCAGCATGAGTCATTTCCTTTAATGACAGATGCCAAAAAACAGATGGTTGAAGCTGAGGGAAACAAATCAATTCTCCTAAGCCTAATCGCAGTAGAACTACTGTAGTTTTCCACCTACAGTAAAAGTTCATTATGCACAGAGCCTGAACTGGTTTTATCATCTTAGTCATAGATAGATCCACGCCAGACTCAGGGATCGTTACAAAACTATCTTCCTGACATTTACTCTCAAATTACATCGCTAGTACTTTATCATTTCAGGGAATAACTCATAATCACTCATAATTAAAATGTTACTGAATGATGAGAGGACAGAATTCCTCTATGATGCAAGTTGAAAAAACACTTAATTGTGTAATGGGACATTTTGAATGAGAGCCAATATTATCGCAACATAGAACATACGGTAGTAGTAAAAGAAATTCGACCTTAGACGTGCATACATTCTTTTCACATGATGGATTACAGTTTTGTAGACACTACACACTTCACACAGTGTGCGTAGCATAAACACACATTTCAGATGGTAACACAGTTTAAAGGGGAAGAAGAGACTCCTTTCCAAAAGTAGGATTTAACAAATGTCTCTAGAAAAACACTGCAGCAATTTCCTCATTGTTGCTTTGTAGCTGACGGTGGCACACACATATCTTCCTCCGAGCCATCATAAAACTGCTGTATTAACATTTTTTACAAGGAAACAGCCGATATACAGGCGATATAACACCACCCGAGCCAAGGACGAGAACTACAGCTGCAAACTAATCGTGAAATTTAACCCATGTTATAGCAAAGTTGGGAGTGTGCTGTGGTTCTGACCTCACAGATACAAGCAACCAGAGGTTTTAATGAAAAACAGAGCATCGGGTTATGTTCTTAATTCAAGCGTGTGTTGAAAGAAATCAGAGGAAAACACAGGACTCGGGTGGTTCTTCTTTCTCTGGCTTCATGTTGTAAATGTGTTTGATCGGTCTCAGGATGAGTGGAAGGGCATGGAGAGTTTTATAGAAGGGGCACAACAGGGAGATTTAACTAACACTTCTTCAAATGTCCCACAGTGGATGGGATGTAATCCCTCCATTTCTAAACAGACGAGGAGAAATCAAAAACAACGCCGTGCTAAAAACAACCAAAACATCTGCAGGGCAGCCACACCAAGGCAGACGGTATATCAAGCACACCCAGATTCAGCCAAACAGATGGTTTGTCTCCACCATCACTCTCACACACACACACACACATACACACACACACACACACACACACACACACAGGGAGCCTGGGAGTTTCATGCTGGGATCAGGAAGGGCAGGGTGTGTCTCAGAGAGCATGTTTGGAAAAAAAAGAAAAGAAATTAGGATGAAATCACACAAAACATCAGCTGCTTCACACTCATCAACAAATACATTAAACACCATCGAGTCCATACGTTGTGCAATGAAACATACACAGCTGCACAAATAAACACAAACTGTCTGAACACTGATGCAGATAATCTCGCATTTCATTGCTTCCATGTAAGTTTCACTGTTGATATAAATACTTTGGTCATATCTACAGTTACGTGTCTTGATGTTGTTGTAGTCAGTGTGGCAGGAAGTGTGTTGCTAAATGCTAACCAACAAATATAAAGGAGTGTGTAGCAGCAGAGATATGTGTGAACGACTGGGGGATTTCCTGTGTGTCTGTGTGTCTGTGTGTGTGTGAATATCTGAATTTCTTCCTCCGTGTCTCCCCCTCACTCTCCCTCCCTGGGATGTGCTCATTGTGAAGCGGACCTGTTCAGACAACGAGGGCCGACTCCTGTTTAGACTGGGTCGGCGCCAGTCGTCCCCTCACTTCACTTGAGCAGCGACAGGTGAGCGCCTTCAGCTGACTACCATCACACTCACCGCTGACAACACCACAACACACCACAGTCAATCCATCACTCCTGTCACACAGAAAGCTCGTCCCTCCACTGTACTGTTCTGGAATTAAAAGGGAGACGTTTCAGCCTCATGTTTTTGGAACATTTTTTGTTTTTGTAAATTACATGAGGTTATGAAACCAGGACCACACAACCTCCAAAGGAAAACAAGAACAAAAAGTGAATAAAGAAAAACAGGACAAATTTGTTTTCTGTCAAAGAAAATGCAAACACTGATGTCTTGTTAAGATTAAAGAAGAAACAGAAGAGATTTCATGTGTTCTTAGAAAAGGAAACAATACAAAAAAGTACAATTTGACTTTGTAAAATTATATTAAATTTTTTTTTATTCAGTGACAAAAGAATCTGATCTGAAAAATCAAGTCTGCAAAACCTCAGAAACGATCTCTGCAGTAACAGATAAAAGCTGTTCGCGACCACGAGCCTCAGGCTTCTATACTATGCATTAATTTTTACATGCAAAAGCATATTTTTGCAGGGTCCCCTGCCCTGATGCAGCTTTCTTGTGCAGCTGCAGATCAATTATAATCCAATCAGCAGCATCCATCTCTCTCCATTCTCTGTCCTCTGTGGGTAATTACTGTAGGTTTGAGTATAGTTTCTGTCATGCAGCCAGAGAAAAATCTGAAATTCCATATAGTATTTATGATTTCTGTCACACACACAGATTCAAGAAAAATCTTTTGCATCTGGATAAATAAGAATTTAACTTTAACTATCCTGATGCTGAATCAGTTCGCGTCTGTTTTTCATATCTAACGTTTGTATTTTAATGAATGAGAGAAGAGCAGAGAAGTGCAGTGGAGCATAAAAACCAAATAGTTTGATTAAATCATGACAGTATTAAAAATGTGCTCTAAAATAAATATGTGTTGGTTGTAAACTGCTTAATGCTGATCGCTGTTTTCATTACATCTGGAGAGAACAACATGCTCCAGACACTATTAAAATTCCATGGCAGCATTCATTAAAATTTCTCTTAGTTTGAAATAAAACTTTCCTTTTTCATTCACTAACATATGGTACGCTTCTCAAATTTGCCTAAAATTATGTAATTGAAGTTTTAGGCTTTAGCTGCCCAGTGTGGGCTGTATTCTGCCCTTTCATTAAAGTGAATATTACACTATTCCTGCTTGACAGCTTTACAGTCCTCAAGGTTAAATGAGGACCCACAGTGAAGCACTATATTACATCTAAACCGGCCCCAGTTAAATGGCTGATGGTTATAAATATTAGTAATCAGTCGGGGTAAAGAGAGAGAAAACACAAGGCTTCAAAGCTGCGCTAATAATCCATTAATCAAAACTGTCCCTGCATTCACCCCTTTGTGGGATTGATGCAGACAACCCTCATCATAAAACGAGATCACTGAGGAATCTGGCTTTTAGCGCTGCTTACCATGCTCTGCTAGAGGACATATATCTGTGCAAAGGCATTGTGACTGGATGCATTTAATGCATTATATTTTTCTGCAGTCGTGCTATGGGCAAACGTTTAAGTTGCACGTTTTGTTAAGACGTGGAAATTAATTTGTGCACTAGAATCAAATCAGCTTTATTGTAACATATGAGTCAGCCACTGTAGTGACTGTGTGACCAAACAGGTCATTTATCACTAAGGAGGATAAAACCTATTTTCCATTACAAAGTAAATTATTTAAACAAAGACACTGATACTTAAGAGTGGAGACTCTTACTTGTAACTGGTCCTGGAGACACTGAGTGCTAACAATAGGCCAGTGGATACAGTCATGGGTTACAGGGCATGCTCCATTTAAAAGGCTAATCCAGCCTCACCTGTGCTGCAGCGTGGGCTCCCCAGCTCCCTGCTGTGCTGTGCTCTTTAGATGTGCTGCACACACACACACACACACATACACACACACACACACGCGCACACACACGCACACACACAGTAATCTCCGATCTACAAGGAAGCCTTTTCACATACACATACTACAGTTAAGTACAGCACACACACACGGAAATGTCCACTGTGTCCCACCTCCCTCTCTGCTTCCATTCCCCATTTACAGCCTCTAAAAGCCTTTTCCATTTAACAGTGGGCCTGGGGCTGTGAGTGACAGGGAACAGAATGGACCTTATGTTGTCACTTTCGCAGCGCTGTGGCCTGGAGGGAGGCCTGGTACGGCAGTCTGCTCCTGGTGGCCGAGTGGGTAAGTGAGTGGGGGGGACTGTGGAGAGGAGGGGGGGGGGGGGGGGTGGACAGTTCAGTATAGACCTGCAAGGGCAAAAACATAAACTTGGCTACAGTTTCAGATTGACTGAGAAAGTGTAGCCTGAAGGGGAGAACTGGCTCAGCTCCCTGTCCTTTTGTATTCAAAATGAATGGAAGTGAGCAGCGATTTGCCCCAGTTGATTGACATTTGACCAGAATTAGAAGGAGGTTAACGGGGAACCGATGGTAGTACCATAGGAAGAAAACTGTCCAAAAGCGGTTTGATAGATTCTTGGGTTCAGTGCAGCCTCAACTGGAGGAAAAACGCTGTTCAGTAAAAAATACACAAACGTAAGCTTCTAGGTTTGGGTGAACTTCTCGAATAGATACTGGTCCATTGTTTGGACACCATGTGTAACTGTGCTCATCTATTAAAATAATATCAGTCACTCATTCATGGTTTAGTAACCGACTTCCTTCACAGCGGGTCCATCACGGGCCCAGCATTGGCTCAACATTCAGGTATGCGATGAGAAAGCAGACATGTGACACTGACAGATGGCTAGGTGTTGACAGCGAGTGGCAGGTAGACTACCTGTTTTACAGTTCACTTGGAGATTCATTAAGCATTTTGGACAGGCTTCTTTGGAAAGTTCTCGCTGTGGTGTAACCTGATCTCGGGCCTAAGGGATACTGTAATATATTTACATGACTCGCCCCAAAGTATGGGTGAGCGCTCTGTCACAGTCCACAGGAGCAAGAGAAGAGCCTGGAGGAATCGAGACGGAAGGGCTGGGCAGATGACAAGCCTGGCATCTCTCTCTTTTTATCTCTCTTCATCGCTAATGATAAATGGCTCATCCCACAACTCACTTTCCATTCAAACCAGGTTCTGAACTTCTTTTTTTTACATCTCCCCTTCGTCCCCTTGTTGTGACAGGCATCTAAATTGATTAAGCTGTGCCCCAGGATCTGACACTACAGCGTGTTGCCTTCTATTTGTTGATTACTATTGATTTTCTTTGATACTTCATTTAAAAATCAATAGCCGGAGTAGAAGAAAAATAGGCCCAGTTTACACATACTTTAACATACTATTGTGCTACGGAGAAGGCCGCAGTTTTGGCAGTGGCCGTGATGGCAGGAGCCAATTACGAGGAAAGCTCTTAACAGGTGAAAGAGAGAGGCCCTAGATCGATTCTAAGCTTTCTTCTCCAATCACAGAAAGTGGCCATAAATTAAAGCGCATCTGTTTTGTTCTGAAGACAGCCATGAAGCATGGCGGCAACTTTTTATTTATTTTTTTATTTCTTGGTATCCTTCAATCTTTATACAGCCACTGCTTCTGAAACAACTGCTCCATCCTCCATCATTACACGACAGACAGAAAGGACAAGTGTCAAATAACAGGCAAACAGCGTGTCTACAGAATGATAGATTGGTGAAATTTGACCTGTCTCACTACATTTAAATTGGCAATGGGAGTGCAAAGTAATTTACTGTATGTTATGTTATTCCACACCTCAGACCGGACACCCTAGCTGTATTTCTTCACAGTCATTATGTGTGTTTCAGGTTTTATTCCATGAAGGAAGAATGAAAAATTATCTAGAAATGATCACTAAAATGTACCGACACACTTCAGGACTGTTTATTTTTTATTACTAGTAACAGTGATAGTAGTTGCAGTATGTGCCGGTTAAATATGATATAATTTAATAGAGGGGCAATCACAATGAGGGAGAGATCGCAGTAATTAAGTGTACACACACACACACACACACATACACACACACACACACACTTGCTGGAGGGACATTAGCATTAAAGTGACAGAAAGATTTCGCGATGTCTACGCTGTGACATGTGGAACATTATTTCTAGATTTCTAGTCATTTTAAAAATAAAAATAAAAAGGGAAAACGTTTCTATTTAAGTAAAACACGTCCAGTGAACCCTGTTTAACGTCTTTTTTTAAAACAGCAGAGCTCCTGACCATCCGATTAGTTTCTTAAATCTTAAATATTGTGAAATAATCCTGTAGTTGGAGTAAAGTTGGCAGCTATAAAACCAAAACAAGTCAATGAGAGCTGCAGCGTCAGGTTCTAACTGTCTGAGGATTCACCCCCTCTCACATTACAGTCATTTGATCCACAGTTAATATGAAAACATTGAATTGATGCTAATTTAAAATCCACGTCTTAAAACTGTTATTGTCCAAATCACTGTTAACCCTCCTGTCATGCATCTGTCTTTCTCATTATCACTCTTTTTCTCCCTGTGTGGATGTGAAAGTCCGTCATTTGTCCTCAGTTGCACTGAACCTTTTCTCCCATCTCTCTCTCCCCCTCACCTATTCCCCCTCTCCCCACCCCCGTGTCACCCCTTGCCCAAACTCAAGCATGCAGAACAGAGCAGGCAGGTCCTGTCTATCAGACCAGAACGCTCTGTTCTCAGAGTTCTCACCTTTCACCCGGGGAGAACGTGAGGCGGCATCGCCCGTGCCCCCCAGGCCCGCAGTGACCAGAACCCAACACCAACCTGACAAACGGGCTTGTACTGTGAGTCAGCGGCACCGTGAGGTACGCAGAGACAAAACAGGAAGCAAAAACAAGCAACAAGTAGACAATAAATATCAAATATTCACCTGTGAATAAAGTCATCTGTCAGTACATCAGGTGGTTAAAATCTAATGAACCTTTTGAATAATTTTCTATTAAACTTATCCTGATGTGGCGAAATGTCAAAGTCTCCTGTGACCCAAACTTAAGGCCTTAAAGTGACTGAGTGAGGCTCGTCCTTCCAGCCAATAAGAGACTTTCAATTATCTCAGCTAAATTCTTATGTTCTCATTTATTGTCATTTCATAACAAAGATTTCCTGAAGCGCTGGGCAGAGCGTAGCAGAGCAGGGAGAGTAGAGCAGGGAGAGTAGAGCAGGGAGAGTGATCTCTAGATGGAGCAGAGTGGACTAATTCTCATGCTTGCTTTAGTTACAATCTTAGCTTTGGTTAAAGTCTCCACAGCTAATACTTCTAATAGTTTTGTTCCACATTGTGGTTTTGATACCAAACAAATCTTCAACCATAAAATTTTTAATTCATAATTTCTCACCTTTGAAGGTTTGTTTGCAGTTTACAGCACAAACGTGAAACAGTATATTTCTTCTCATTTATAACGATAAAATAGTAAAAATTTAATTTCAAATAGAACTCTAAGAAACAAGGTTTTCAGTACATAAAGGTTTAAACACCTGAACAGGCCTTAGATTACATCCAGTTCAGTTCTATTTTAAAGTACTTGTAGATTTAGAGCATATACAGGTAAAGTCCTTCAAATTAACCTTTTGGATAAAAGATTAAAACTTTGAAATGACCAGTTACTTCGGGTGCAATACTTTTAGTATTAGGTAGATATCCGGGCATCTCCAGGCCTCAGACAGGAGAAACTTATAAACTTGCACTAATATATAAAATACTGTAAATCCTAAATAAAATCAAATTTTCATATTTTTCTATTGTTATATCTTCTGATGATCATTTACTTTTATATTAGACTCTTGAATATGTTAAAGAGGCGGCTGATGTCTAGTGATTATTGAGGAGAGACACATTATCACCAAACGACAATTAATGGTATGATCAGGTGGTCGTAAACTTTCAAACAGTATTATACTGCCATGATGAGATGATAAAATTCATGTATGTGTATGTAATCGCCTGCTGCCATGAATACTACAGTGTGTGTGTGTGTGTGTGTGTGTGTGTGTGTGTGTGTGTGTGTGTGTGTGTGTGTGTGTGTGTGTGTGTGTGTCTGCCCCCTCCAGCAGAAGTGACAGATGCTCAGTAATCTGTGTGAAAGGCGATCCACCACTTAATGGGATTGTTTCTGTTACACCTTAAAGAAGAGGCTGCTAGTAGAGCAAAGCTGAGCAGTCATCCTCCATAACTGCTGTCCTGGGACCTCAGGTGGACACTGTGGATGTGGAGACACCACATGAGCATTGGGTGGGGAGGTGTGGGGGGGTTCTTCACACCTCTGACTCATAAAACAGCGCAGTGCTCCCCTCCCTGCAGAGTGCATTGTCTTAAAGCAGATGGCTGACATATTGACAAGCAGCAGAGAGATGATATGGTTGAAAAGTGTGAAAACCCTCGAACATATGGAAGCTTGATTGTCACAGTTAATGAATATGTTTTGAGGTGGTGTCAAACAGGTGTCTCTCAAGGCTCGACCCCAAAGGGAAGGAGAAGTTAGTTAAGTCTTCTTTCACTCAGGTTAATTAGTTACCTATTTATCCTAATTACACTGTGGTTTACTGAACACTTAAATATTGTATTGCACGTGTCCTCATCACGTCTCTCTTTACGGTTTGTGATGTGAGGATTTGTTTGAATTAGCAGACTTTAAGCTCTTGCACATTCATAATTGCTTTTGTAAATTGGCAGAAATTGATAATCTTTCATTTTCATAAAGTCTTGGAGTCAAGAGTTTTATTTGCTTTGACTGGTGGTTATTACACTACTATGCACACAGATACAGTCATAACTAAAATGTACGTTGTTTTTTTTTACTACTTTAGCTCAAAACTGAAACTGTTTCACTGGTTCAGCCACCGGGAGCAGATGTGGTGCCTGTAACGGGAACAGATGAACCTCACCTACAGTACATAGTCACAGGTAATAAAGGGTTACAGTTACTTTTTGTTAGGTTTAGACCACAATAACAACTGGGTTAAATTTAGAGAAAGATCCTCAAGGTCATGACTGGAGGTCCAGTATTTTGTTGACCATTCACTCAGCTGACTTCCTCCTTTGTTCTCTGTCTTATCTACTACAGCTGCCACAGGTCGACACACAACATACTATGAGTTGTTTAAGCTGATTGCACAGAGGACAAATACTGTAGGGTTGTTTTTAGGTGAAGACAGTGTCAAATTACTCATTTAAACACTATCTTCTGGAATATTAACCTAAGACACGTGGCCTGGGACGAACCAGAGAGACAAACACACACAGGGAAAAGCAAAGATACAGAATAGGAACACCGTAAAGGACGACAGCATCTTTATCTCTCCCAGTTCAGGTAACACAAGAAGGCGTTTCCTACCCCTCATCCACCTACGGCAGCAGTAACACTGTTTGTGTCATAACGCCCAGTGTGTCAAAATGATATGTTCAACCATCTCCTGCCTATTATGCAGGACAATAGTCACCCTGGATGGATTTCCTCTGAGTGTGAAATGACAGATTTGCCTTCTTTATTGCCGAGTGCCCACTCGGCTCATCGCTCCTCTTCAAAAGACAACGACTATGTGTCACCTGTGTAGAATGTAAAGACATGTTAGATAGAGTTTCACAGCAGACCTCTATTCATGCTTATGATTGCTTTGTTTGGCCGACAGATTTCAGGGTCCATAGGGGATGAGAAGGTGGGATATGTGCACTATAAATGAGTCGTTGCTTTGTCAACACAGGAGTGAGGTTATGTCAAGCAGCAGCGCAAAGACTGATGGAGAGAGATGATTATCAGCGAGACCACAGTTTAATGATCAGGCCACAGAGATACAGTATATATGGAAGAGTGAGTAGACTAAGAAGACAACAGATCGGGGCTGGTTTTCTCAAATTCTAAACTACCGGTACTACATTCACTGCAGCCACTAGATGTAGTCAAACAACAACGCCATTTTTCCCAGGAGGACCATCTTCATGATCATGAACTTTGCAGAAGTGAGGTTAACTGGAACTTCAGTCATGGCAGCTGGATTTCTTTCTTGTTGGGCCGAAACGTTTCACTACTCATCCAAGTATATTCTCCAGTCTGAGAAAAGCTGGCAGCAAACCTCAAATGTATCCTGCTGGTTAGTTTCACTTCACATCTGCACAGAATGGACTCATTACGTAGACAAAGAAAGGGTGTGTGTATGTGTGTGAGTAGATGTAATATTCACACCTCCATAAAGTGGGTCGTTAACATCTGAAGATGTCTGATCATCTTGGACTGAGAGAAATTAGAAAATAATTTTTATGACATTTTCTAGACATAAATATTAAGGAAACGATGATTCACTGAATAATCAGTTAATATAATCATTAGTGAAAGTGGAAACTCAAATGCATCTTAATTAATGAAACAATCACAGGACTGATGTTTCTCTGAGTCACTAGACAACAGGTGACCTCAGTTTGCAGATTGAATATTTGATTTTTGTTGTCCTACTTTCGTAAAGTAGTTATTTTGAGTTAAAGGAGTCGTTACACCGCTCTTCAGATCTCTGCACTGCATCAGGTTCAAAGCCCTGACTGTTGCCTACAGAGGGATCAACTCAACAGCACCAGTCTACCTGGTCTACACTCCCTCTCATTCACGGAGCTCATGCAAGCGAACAGCGTCTTGTGGTCCCCCTACGTCAAAAGATCTCAGCTCTGTGGTTTCACGATGGTGGAACAACCTAACACCTAACCTACCATCTGCACACTCAGCTGCCTCTCTCTCAACTCTTCTACAACTTTTTTTGCACTTAAATAAAAATCTTGCACTTGTACCCGATGAAACTGAAACAGCTCTTTTTCAGAGCTCTTTACTTTAAAGTTTGTCTCCTTGGCTTAGATATTTTATTCGCTTTGTACTTAACTTATAAGTCGATTCAGTCCAAATAGTTTTTATTTAAGCTATATTTCTAATTAGTCTGATGAAAATGTCTCCATCATTCCTCTTGATTCTAAATGAATCAAATTGAAATGAAGCCATTTCAGGAAGTTTTCACCCTGAGCGATGACGTGGAAAACAGCATATCTGAAAACAGCTGCACACGTTGCCTAATACTGCTCAATACTACCGATAATATTTGAAACTGTATTTAAACTTTGTCTTTCCTGTGACAGATGGACAAAGACACAGGCGCACAACTGAATGAGTGAAGACTTCAGGGTCATAAGGGAGGAGCGTGGGGCCACAGATCAGGGGTCCCGTTCCTTCTCCAGCCTTTTCAATTAACCACCAGCACACTGGTAACAATTTATGAACATGACCTTCCAACTCTTCAGCTCCCGCACTTAGCCCTGGGAGCCAACCTCTCCCACACCCCCAGCTACATCAAACCAACCCCCAGTATCCCTCTGACCCTCTGACCCATAACAAATACCCCATCTTGACAAGACAAAGCAAATCTCAAACATGCAAAATAATGTGTGTATTATGTATGTTCTCGTACAGGCGCACACACACCGGGACCCTGTGTTCACATTGAGGGGTCAGTGGTTATTCTTCAGCACTGGCTCAAAGGTTAGTAATAAAAAATCCAATACAGTAAATGCACTGGGTCACCAGCATATCAATATATAATACAGAAAGGGGACAGATGACAAGCCATAATACGATAGAAAGCGATTGAATTCTCTGTTTCTTCCTATCTTGCTATCTCTGGATGCATCAATCTGCAGCTGTTGATAATTGAATTAAGAAGGAGACGTGATTAACAAGTTCTTCAAAAAAGCTGGAATTGCCTGCAATCTGACGCCTGGAGACCTTGATGGGCTTCTTTGGGAGCGAAAACTATTTGTGACATCTCCACAGTTCAGCCAGCTGTCTTCATTTTAATTAAAAATCTTTCATGAGCGTAAGAGTTATGGAAGGTACGACGAGGGCTTCTGGCAGCAGCCTCAATGAAGCAGCACATAACAAATTGTGTGTGCGAACAGAGTAAGCAACAGCTACATCAATCGGTTGTGAAGGAGGATGCGATTTCCCAAAAAGGGGGCAAGCCAAGGCAGCCAATGCACAGTAATGCTGGACAACTTTATTGAAACTATGAAACTTTATATGATATTATGAGACATGCTGTCATTAACCTGAGCTCATTGCATTACCTATAATTTTACTGCAGAGCTGTTTGACTTTGGAAGGACTGTTATAGATGTGTGTGTTCCATATCTAAACTTTTATTCAACCTGAAACATGAAGCCAAACATCTATTAGTAATATAACATCAAACAGAAACAGCGCTCTGGTGCTGCAGCTAAAAGCTTGTGAAAGGTTTTATGATACAATATGCAACATATCTATGAGATGTGTTTTCTTACTGGATTTCAGGTTAAGGACCAGGTTTATTCTTTTAGTCTGAGGCCACAAAGGTCTGTGTGTTGATACGCTGAGGATTGTTCGGCCAGTATTCCATTGACTTCATTAATATTTTGCACTAATTCACACACTGTACTTATACTAAGCATTAAAGGTAGAGGTGCTACAATTTAAGTGCTTAAGCCTGATCCTTAAAGCTCCTCAGGTGGCAATCCTTTTACTGTGATATAGTGTAAGCTCAAGTGTAGACAGGATAACAATAATGAGGATTCAGTTATCGTGCAAACATTTGTTTGTTTTGTTTGTTTACTGAAAAATGTGACCTCCATCATACATGAAATTTAAAATATCTGGAACTAAAGAAAGTAAAAATTCTTATGTTGCAGTTCTGTTGATCTTTTCTGCCTCCACACTCAGACCTTCCCATCACATTGGTAGAGGTAGGTCAGTCTTGGTTTAATCGACCCTTATAATTGTGTTCCAGGCCTTTTGCAGCTCATCCTATCTTTGCATTTTTAAGCCAGTATTCTGATTATTTTGGCTCGGTTGGTTTGTATCTTGGCATGACCTCAGTATTACTTTTTATGAAGTCTACTTTAAGTGGTGGACTGTAAAACAAAACCTTCACCTCTGCTCTGTTTATGTTTCACTAACTAAGCAGAGTTGAGTTTTTCTCACAATGCCTCCAACACCCGTTGTTCATCCATGCATTCTCTGCATGGTGCTCAGTACACCAGAGGTTTCTTTTTTTTCAGGACACTCCAGGTTGTTGTATTGCTTATACCCACTGTTTGACTGAGTCCTCAGATTTCAAAAGTTTTTCTCACCCGCTGGCCTTTACAGTTTTAAATGTGTTAATAACTGGGCTGACGTATGTAATCATTGTTATGACTGAGTGATAGAAATATATTTATACATTTCTGGGATTTAGAGGAATAATAACTTTTAGATAGTGAACATCATGCTCTGGGCACAATTGTGAAAGTAAAACACTAAAGATCCAGCAAGAATCAGAAACAGTACATGATGTTATTCAGAATTAATTGTCAAATAAGTTCTGATCTCATTGCTTATTATGTCATGTCTGTGGCCAGTGAATATAAAAAAAGACAATATGCTATATCTACAATATACGGGCTATAGCAGTAATCGGAGACACCTGTGTTTAATGACTATGTATGTGGGGCCATATTTGCAAATCATTTTAAATACCAATGAATACGACATAACTGACCTCACTAACAATTATCTTACCTCAGATAACATCACCTCCTCCAGCAGGGGATTGGTCTGTTACGCACTGAAACACAAGGTCACTTTTTATAGTTGGTTATTACCAGCTTTTTCTAATGCAAAACAAATTTAACTCCCCACAACTGAACTGTTGCACCCTGTCATCTTTTTTCAAGTTCACCTCCATCACACTCCCCGCTGCTCCCTAATAGACTGAGGTCCTCTCAGTGGCACCGTAACTCACACATACGTCTGTCCTCGGGATATTGTTCTCTTTCCTCTATCACTGCACCAACACGGTCACCACAATCTATCATGTGTGTAACGTTTTAATTACAAGTTTTAATTTGCCTTCACTCTCAGAGTTCGATAACCTTCCTGCTTTCACTTTACTTCCTTCACACAAACAGACTGCACAAAACCAGGCATCAGAGGGATGCATCAAAGACCAAACGCAGGTCTCGGTCATAATAGGGTCCGGTGCAGTGTGTGTCATTTAGGTGACCCTGGGAGGGCAGTGGAAAGGGAAGTAATGAATTAGAGTGGAGCTTGGAAGGCATTAGAGATTAGGCAGCAGAGAGGGCTCCACTGAAGAAGGACTGCAAGGTCAAGGGTTAGGCATATACCATCAAGAGTTGTCAGACAACCTCTGCATGTTTAGTAAGGAGAGATTTGCTTTTTTTTTATAGTGGAGTGAGACAGAACACGAACACACACAAAACCAGTCCAGTTACTACTTTTTCCCGAAAGATGACAAAAAAGTGTTTAAAGATCACAGACAGTAGACAGAGAATTAAATGGAGCATATGGAATAGAATAAATCATTTATCACTGTTGTCATAGAGTCTCATTTAAGTGTGCAAAAAAGGTACAAATTAAAATTTCTAAGGCATGCTGCACTAACATTGAGCAAATATGCTAGCTAAGTTAGTAGTATTACAGCAGTTATCAACATTTTTTCCCCTTATATGTAACTCAGCTGTAATTCTTCCTTTAAAAGTAAATAAATGCAGGATTCATTACTCTGCAGATCTGATCTTTCCCCTCTTGAATGTAAAGAAGCACTCTCCAGATCCTGACGAGGTATAAATTGTGCAATACTCCGTGAGAAAGACCTCATTCTCCCTTCATGTTTGCCTGCCCCCATAGGTGCGATAGGTAAAGCCTCCCTATAAATCTGCGGTCATCAAAGAAGTTCTGCTTCCAAGCATCATAACCGCAGACTCTGATCTGAGACAGAGGGGTCAGCAGCACAGAGTCCGTCCTGACTCACACAGAGGCCGTCAATAAACTCCTTCCCTAATCGTCCAGCTTCTTCCACTGAGGTAGTTCTGACGCATCATTTCTGTTTTTCTCACAGTGAAAAATTACAACGGCCGTATTAATGTGACTGACGACCAAACACAGACAGTGCAATCTGAGTAACTCTGAGAAAATTCAGCAGAGTGTTGTGATGTCATTTCCTGCTGCAATGACGATAACTGAGGACAAACAAACTGTTAGTCACTAGCACAGAAAGACACACACACAGTGCACAGCTTACACATGACGTTTCCCAGACCAGCCGTCTACAAGGCTCAGTCTGGTCCTGTTGTGAACTTGTGTCTGTCTTGTTTTAATATCAGTCGTATTCAAACATGTTCTATGAACAAATTTCACGACTTTGTGACCAAAATACAAATAATGAAACAATACAGAAGAGACTGGGGGACAGCTTGTGGACAACAGACACAACAGAGCAGTATGAATAGTGTGACTTCTCTCCAGAGCCTGGCTGTGTAGTCTAATGCCAATTAAACAGAGTGGCTTAGTGGCTGTGACCTGAAGATGCTCGCTGGTGTCAGCTGCTGGCCAAGGTCATGCCACGGTGTTAACAAGATTTGATCTCCTGAGCTCCCCGTTACACTTTCCCCGATTTCCTCGCTGCTCTCCGTTTATCCTTTCTCCAGGTCTCGTCTCTCGTAACAATATTTCACTGTCAGGTTTTTGCGGCTCTTCGTTTTTACCCCCCTCGTCCCCTCTCCCTCCTCTGTCTATAGGGGTGTTTTAATCAACAAGAAGCCCGGTGACATTCATTGTCTCACCCGTTCCATTTTGTTCCATTGCAGATAAATGTTCAGCATGGTTTGATTTATAGCCCACTGTCTCTCTTCTATAAGCATAAACATAAACGTTCTATTTATCACCCTGGCCACTTCATGCTCAATGAATGTAGTTAAATACTCATTTAAATATGTTCTCTGCTCTGACAGGAGTACAAGGACCAGCCCCTACGCCCGTGAAGGCGCCATAAACCAATGTAAATATTAAATGTCACACTTACGTTTTCGAGCAAACTGTTGAGAAGGACTGAAAATCTGCGTCGTTTAACACACAGCAGTTTATATTACAGTTAGATGTTTGGTGAAATGTGTGACACATAAAACAAATTATGCAACTACTGTGCAGCATTGAATTGATATTTTCTATATCAATGTATCTGCAACTTACTGTTATGTTAAAAGAGAACAAAGCCACATTCAGTTTACATAAGAAAACAGTTAGTTTCAACATCTAGTTGTAAATATGCAACGGCATAAACATAAATAAACATAAACATAACATAACATATTTGTGATTGCAGTTTAGTTGTAAAGAAACAACTTGTTTCATGATTTTAACTTTAACTACTGCCACACATCATAATTTAGTTGGCCTCTCTTTCTTAGGACTTGCTGCCTTATAATAAGATCACGTGACTTAACATGGAAATGAATGAGGCCTCTGCCACTGTGTATATTGGCTTAGTGATAGAGTTTAATGGAAACGAGCCATTGTTAACAATATGAATTACACCTCTGCTTTTCCTGCTATGACAAGTCTAATGTCTGCTGTGAAAATGACAGAGAATGGATTTATTTTTCCCCCTATGTGATTTAAAGGTAATGTGATTACAGATTCAGGAGAAGATAACGGATTATTACATTACATGTCTCTTACATTAATACATTTCTCCAAACTGCTGTCTTGTCATCTAGTGCTTCAACCACGTCACTGGTTTTGAGTAGTCAACCTTAGCAAGGTGCTTCCAGCAAGATCACAGTACTCAGTATTGTGTACCTGCAGCCAATGAACCACCATCAAGAAACCCATTGATTTTCATCAGACACACACACACAGCCATTCATCCATCTCTGGTAAATGATTCTTAGATCATCACTCAGGCTCAGTGAAATGATTACTCAGCTCCATGAAGCCATTTTTATTATAAGCACAAACAAACTTCCTAATAAAGTAGTGAACTACAAACAGGGAAGCAAACGCATGTGGACTCACACACACACACTTTCCATTAACACACAAACCAGTAAACAGAGGCAGACAAATGAACATGTGATGTCTACAAATCTTAAAAGCTGTGTGACAAAGATACAAGATCGCATTATATATTATAAAGGCACTTGCACAGCAAATATAAAAACCTGTAATCCACATATTACAAGACATTAACAACGTGCAGAAATACAGTCTTTGCTGGTCAAAAGGAAGCAGCATCAGTCATATCTTCATCATCATCAGCAGCAGCAGCAGCAACAGCAGCATTTGAGGCATCGCTGGCCTGTGCAGGTCTCACTCAGATGATGCGATTATCTGCTCCACTGGTCACTGTCTCCTGGCTGGTTGGCTGGCTCGAACACATTAGCAACCGGGATGTTTCTGCCTGGCAGAGCTGCCATCCCAAGCCTCACGGAGACCTGTGTGTGTGTGTGTGTGTGTGTGTGTGTGGCTGCACTGGCTGGCTGGAACACATTAACAAGCTGGATATTTCTGCCTACCAGGGCAAATACTCCCTACGGTTTCATTTCTGTTGCGTGGAGGGTTGAATACTACACAGCACAGTGGAGCCCAAGTCTTTCTGCACACTCAGGTTTCTATTTGTACATGTGTGTATTTTAATACCCTTTTAAGAACCTGTTTTGTTTATCGGCCTTCTGTAAAATAAAGTTATTTTATCTCTGGGTAAGATTTAGGTCATCCCATATGTTGTGCAAACATGAGTTATTTTGCAGTAAAATAAAAAGACAGCAACTGCAGCAATATCTTCTCAGTGAGTGAGGCAGTGAGATGAGACAGTGATCACTCAGACGTAATGGGCTGAGAGCTGTCAGGGCCGCCTGCTGTCCCACTAGAGGCCTGCTCCTAGACACAGCAGCACTGTACAAACAGCCTTTAACACACCTGCATGCTTCACTGAAGCCACCAGAAGTGTGAATATCTCAGCCCAAGTTCGCTAAACATGAATACCCTACTGAAAATATCATGAGGGCTGCACGGTCCTAAGAGTCGACCATTTGTGTGATGCAACCAACAATGTTTAACTACGTGTCTGAAAACTATTTGTTCCAGATCAAATTCAGTGATTCAGTAAAATGTTTTGTATCAAATAAGCTCAAAGTGGTTTAACTGGTTAAATAAAGGATAAATATTAGTTATAAATTTGACTTGACGTGATGAGTTGAATAAAAATATAGTCCAGAGCTCCCTCTTTTTATTATATATATAGGTCTCATGCCATTTTTCCCCAGACAGTCTCCAGAGACTCCTCAGTTTTGTAGTCTGAATAAAATAGTTGTGATGAGAAGTTGATGTTGTACGTCTATAAAACATGTTCCATTAAGTCATAATGATGACTACAGTGAGAACCATGATGGGAGCTAGTATCAAGTTTAGTCCCAAGCCAATTACATTTTTAATTTAACATCACTGGGAGCAGTCTTGCATGTTGTCTGGTGCAAAGGGGCTCAACAGGAACAGCTGCAGCTGTGAGTTCTTTGTGCTAAATGAAGAACCGACTGTGTAAAATGAAAACATCTGTCTGCAACATTTGTTGTCATGATCGACATCTGACAGTTTACACAAACCTTGTAAAGTGAAACAGGTTCAAATGACTTCTTTTTAATGTATAATGAACTTAAATAGTTTGAAGGGTTTTTGTGTAAACTGGTTTGTTTCCATGCAGGTCACGTGCTTTACTCTGAAAATAAAACCTGTCCAATTTGGCTTCTTCTTAGTATTTTACCTTCAATAAAAGACTTTTTTTTTGTGAAGACTCAGATATAACACTTTCATACATAATAACATTGTCCTTGTACATATGTGCGCCTGGATGTCGCTCCTCTCAGGACATGCAGCCTGTGAGAGGGGAGAGGACAGGCAAGGTGTTATAAGGGCGGCCCAGCAGCAACCTTAGCCAGCTCACTGTGAATGAGCACTGTGTTAGCTTCTGCAGCCAATTTTACGCCAGTCAACAGCTTCTGGATGGACCTGACTTAACCGTTTTCATGCTTCTTGAGATGGTTAATGCCAGCACAGTGGCCGCCCTTCTCCCTCTTCCCATCGATATGTTCCCCTCTATAGACCCTGACACTGTTAAATTTATGGCGTGGTCTCCCTCTGAGGTCTGCGATGCCACGGGTCTGTCAACAGATTGCCAAGAAACCTGTTGCCTAAGGTGAAAAGTCCATACACACACTTGTCTTTTTGTCCATTTAAGTCCCTTCACATACTGTAGCAAATGGCCTCCAGCCTTTGGTTTGTATGTACAGCATAACCGCAAGTAAGAGCATCACACACTGCACAGTATAAACCTCTATTCCAGAAGCTCTCCTGCAGATACCAAACCACCATGTACTGTGGGATGCAGAACATGTTTGACAGCAGATGGTATGAATTATTTGCTGGAGTCTCATCCAAGGTATCTTAGTTTGCTGCCGGCCAACGTAGACAGGCACCTCGCTGTGCTGCTGTTTTTGCAAGGAAATGGAGGCAGACCACAAGCACAAGGGAGTGGATCTTTCTGCTAGATGAGTTCTGACTGCTCTCTCATGTGCTATCAGCGCTGATGTGTCAACTTTGGTTATGTTAGATGTCAGGTAGGTTTAGATCAGGCCACGGCGAGAAGCCCTCCATGCACACAAATGTAAGAGATAGGCCGTCTCATTGTGCTGCAGTCTGCCAAGACTCATCATCCCTGCTGCTGCATGAAACCTCATAACTCCACCTCATAGCACCAAGAATATTAGAGAATCCTGACCTGACTGTAAACAGCCCTGAATTTTAGCAACACGAGTATCTGAATAATTGCATAATTCATTTTAGACATGGGGAGGGGTGTCTACACAACATAGCACTGACCAAAATAAAGCATTAACTGCTGGACGATCACATTTGATATTTTACTAGTAGAATACTGACATGAATAATATATCAACCAGACCATGATAATGTTGTGTGTTGTTTTCAGCCTCTCACTACGCTCAGTCCTCGTCTCTGCAGCCGCAGCTCTTCATTCAGGAAATGCTTTTTTCAGTATCGTATCAATTTACTGGCCACTAATTTACCATAGTTACAGCTCATTAGCCTGAAATGTATCACTAACCTCAAATTAAAGACATGGTAAAGAGCAATTAATAAAGCTAAGTGAAGAGACTTTGTTGAATGTTCTCATTTATTTAACCTCACTGGCTTAATACTCACTCAGAAAGGTAAAGCGTGCTGCTGTGCGTACCCTCCTACACCAAGCTGATATTAAACACTCAAGTGCTTTTTTACATTTCATCGTTTATAGATTTCCACTTTCAGACCTTCAGTCAATATTTTAGACAAACACATGTGAAAGGCGTTATGGAGGCTAGCTGTCTGCGCAGCCAGCGTTTAGTTTTGAAACTCTTATCCTCCCGATGACAGACGAGATGAGAGGTTTTTCCAGGATGACCCCAGACTCAGGCCGTCTGACAACAGCTCCACCAGTTTCATGTCTGCTCCTGAGCTACAACAGGACTTAATGAGGACAAGGAGAGGTGGTGCTCACTCAGCACAGCGGCTGTCATCAGTAGAAAAAAACAACACTAAAATGGAATTTTTCGTTTTGTCCTAATTACAAACAGTGATTTACTCATTGTTACTGTGCTGTATGTTGACAGCATAAACTAAAATTCAAATGCAAATATTTACATATTTCTTTACTGTTTTAGAACCAAATACACACGTTGAGTGTCTACCAATTATTATTATGAGTATTGGATTGGATACAATCTTTGTTTTACTTATTCTTGCACCCATTAGAAGTGACATAAGTTTCTGTTTGCATGGCATTTTGAGGAGCTACACGGTGGGCTGCCCCCTTTCTGCTGCCACCCAATCTGGTATCTTGGCCCACACTGAGAGAAAGAGCCAGACCAGTCTCCTTAGATTAGTATCAATCCCTGAAGGCTATTAAAAAGCCATTTGTCTCAATACAAATGGCAGCCAGTCATACGCAGTCCAAGTGTTGCATGTTTTATTTTAACCCTATAGATTCTGTTCTGTCTGCCACAGTGCTGCTTGTGTTACACCGGTCTCTGCCGAACATTTGGAAGTGTGTCATTCTAAAAAAGCAAATAGTAGAAAGATTTAGATTAAAGGTTTAAGTAAATATAGTCTGAATATTCTTTTGAATGTGCTCATCCTTCCCCTACATTACTCACTCACTACTCACCCCACCCTTAATGTTAGTGAACACTGTGGCAGTGAAAGTGATGGTGCCCTTTACCAGAGTGAACAAGACAGAAGAAGGTGGTGGACCGCGCGGCCTTTGTTGTGTCTGAGACCAGCAAAAGAGAGAGAGACACACAGATGCAAGGACTAATGGAGAGAATGACAGGACACAACAGCGAGAGAAAAAGAATAAAGATAAAAGATAAAGACAAAGGGAGGGTGAGAGCTGCACAGAGCAGGCAGGGTGGAGTGTGCTGGCCAGGCCCCAGCGGAGCCATCGATCCAGCCTGGCCTTACATCAGAGACAGGAAACCTGAGCTGCATGCTTCATCACCTTCCCCATGGAGTCCTCCCTTCTCTCCTCTCTTCTAAATGGTTCCCCACAACCATCTTCTCTCCTCAGCTCTCCTGCACCGCACATTACTACTCTCCTCTCCTCAGGCTCCTGATCCAGGGCCTGTCACCCTCTACTACAAGCTGCTGTCAATTAATCATCTCTGGCAAAGCCTGGCTGTACCCGGCGCTAAGTGCACATAGCCATCCATTCACAACCACTCATTCATTATACTCCCTGTGCGAGTGTGTGTGTGTGTGTGTGTGTGTGTGTGTGTGTGTGTGTGTGTGTGTGGGTGTGTGTGTGTGTGTGCGCATTTGTGGCTTTCAGTGTGTGAACATGCATGCACATCAGTGTGAATATTATGCACAACCTGTCTTGCCTGTCTGCTTAAGCTATTGTTTTGAATGGAGGTGGGGGTATTATGGAGGCCAGTGCCATGCGACTCTGGGGTAACAAGGTTAGGTTATCAAATTTGTTTAGGCGTCAGTCTCCTGTGGGAATCGGCTCAACCCCCACACTCCACTACCTCAACCCTCATCTCTGCCTCCATTCAGTCTACAATTCAGAACCTCAGCAGTCCGGTGTTGAGGGCTCTGTTGTGTAGCAGCTTGGGTGTTTGCTTATGTAGGTTTCATGACACAGTCAGACTCATTTACCAGAGTCTAACAGATCTTATCATTTACTGTATGTAATTAGACTAAAGCAGCATCGATACAGAGTCTCTTAAGTTTCACACTGACTCTGGAAATCGACTGAATATTTTTAAATGAATTATACGATTCAGCTGCTGTACATGTACATTTGGGCTCATAAAAACATGATGTTACACGTTTATCCATTTTGCTGTTTCACTAGTACAGCAGCTACTTCTTTGCAACACATTTGAGCTTCAGATAAGAAACTTTGACACACTCCCTTAGAGCGTGACGGGTGGAGCAGTGCAGCTGTAGAGGTTCACATCAGCTGCAGCTATTTCAATCTTTGCAGTGAAATCACTTTAAAATACATTTATTTAAATCAATTATTTCTGAAACCATCAGTATGAACCTTCAACTAAAGTTTGATCTAATTACATTCAGTAACAGAGCAAGTTTTTTTGTAGGCATACTACTAGCATGCAGCACTGGTGGATGGATTTGTGTAGATTGGAGTGAGACTTGGTGTGAGGCGAGTGTCTCTTGTTTGGACGTCACAGAGCTCAGATAAAAGAGAAGTTAAATGATCAAACTGAGCTGCATAACAACACAAAGATGAACCAAAATGATCTGAGAGAGAGACTGAACGTCCAAAAACAGACAAAAGCCTTTTTAAATTTGACCTGGACATAATGTCTGGAGCATTTAACCGAGCTGTACAAAGTTACTTTAGACGTGTACATTATTATATCATAGAGCTAAAGATCATTTCTACCTTCAGGTGTCCCGAGAACCATTTTTGAGACCACACGTTCTGCACCACCGTGTGACACTTTCACAAGACGAGACGGGCGCCTAATGAAGTAAAACAAACAAACAAACCTTTTCTTCTTTCTCATTTAACATTAATCCATCCTGCTGATATCATATCCGTGTTACACACATGTACATTTTCTATATTGTGCATCTCCTCACGCATCACGTCTACATATCATATTATATCATATTGTATCTGTAAGTTTCACAGGATAAACCGAGACAAATCCTCCTGATTTTCCTGCCTCCTCCTTCACAATATCCTGACCCTGTGCATCATGTTTGCTGTCCAGATCAATGCTGATGGAATTCCCTGGATGAAAAAAAATGTTAATATATGAATAATACATAGGCTGCAGAATGACATCATGTGACAGATTAACCACAGCCCTGCTGTTTTTGTGTAAAAATGTAATATAACGACTGCATGTAGTCTTATGTGCTCATCTTCAGATTCTTTCACTAAAAATATGCTAACCCCATTACGAGAGCAGCTGAACATGTTTTAAATTCAGTGAGGATTCTGAAACAGACCATTGTAAAATAGTTAATAATAAGACGTACTGTTTGATGCCAGCTGAGCGGGGAACCCTACTGCCCCAGAGAGCCAGTTCAGCTGCTATCAAGGCTAACTTGGCTGTTCTTTGGGTATTAGCCTGCCCCCCTTTTTTTGCATGCATGACTAGTTAGTGCATTTGGTCTTTCCAATAAATTTTTCAACATCACAGGTAGGTTCAGCCGCCTGATAAATAAAAAAAAGTGCAGACACTAACAAAAGCTGAAAGCCCAGGCTTTAGTATCTGGGCAAACAGATTTCTGAGATCTAAATAATGTAAAAACCAAAAGAGAGGAGATACATAAATAGCTCGAGAAGAAGAGGAGGCTATACATCCCCTGCACATGGAAAGTAGTAGAAAAACATGTGCTGCCTCTCCTATTCATCTGCAATATACTGTCACCTCAGCTTTAAGAGGCTGGAAACAGCTCATGATACTTACAACATGTCCACATTTTCACAAATCATCAATAAATGATGGGAAGAAAATTATTTAAATGAATATTTCCTGGATAATAAACAGTCAGAGTCCATTGGAATCAGCAGAACAGGTCCCATACTTTTATTATTCCTATTATTGCTCTGACATTTTCCCAAACTGCTCGACACTGATGGTTCTAACACTTTAGGTGAAAAGCAGCAAATAGTGAGTTGGTTTTGGTCTTGTCATGTGTTTGCTCAGATTATATAGAATATCTTTAGAACTATCCTGTAGAGAAACACACAACACATTTCACTGCAAAAAGCCTAAAAGTCTGCGGTGCCATCTCTACTCAACTAAGTACCTTCTTGGTAAGTCTTGCTTTGCACCATACGCAGCCACAGAGTGAGTAAATGGTCATCATGATCAATATCTATTTCCTGTGGTGTCAGGTTTCAGAATAATGTCCATATTGAACCAGTGTTTCAGCAGACTCCCACAACAGTTTTTCTCTCCCAGCCGTCCATCGTTTCCGTTACTGAAGGAGAGAAAATCCCTACAAATCAGATTAAACAAATGATTTTCAGACAAGCCATTGATCATCCATCTTGCTCCACTGGCTTTACTGGGAGATCCTAACAGTGCGGACCGGGCATCTGAGAAGGGGCTGCGCCTCTAATCTGGTTTGCAATTCCTGTTTATCCTGCACAGATCAGCAGTGTTAACATAATTGGTGGAAACTCTTTATCTCACTGCTACTCTGAGAAAAGCCCTAAAACGCAATTCAAGTGTTATGCTGGTCTTTTAATTTGTGAAGGAAACTCTCGAGGAACCAGAAACGGTAACCTGTGAGCTTACCTCCCTGACATTTCTGAAGAAACTCATTTTGTGAAATTTACCACGGGGTCAGGTCACATTTTTGTGTTCTCGAACACTGTAAATCACGAAGGGCTTCATGATCCAGCTGATTTTGGCTGCCTGGTTTCTGATGGTGGGAAACAGGCAAGTTCACATTTCAAGACTGACACCCCAAGATCAAAGAAACAAGAAACATATATTTTGTTCAAAGGTGTATTTTGACTTTAAACGACATTCAAGATTTATATGTCATCAGTAGAGAGCTTTCCTGAGCGGCAGTACCATTACTCTGGTGGTGGTGAGGGGACTCTTCTGTTCCCACCGTTTCCCACTGGAGATTTTTGTAATACTACAAACCAGCTCATGTAAAATACATTTCTACATCAGTAAACTGGGTTATTGCTGTTATAGGAAGCAAAGAGAACCAATGCAAAAGCACCAGTTAGCCAATCAATGTACAGTCTGTGCTAAAAGCTCAAATCGGAGGAGGGGTTCCTACTTAAAAGCCTGCACTTTTATGTCTTAATCAATTTATGGGTGTACTGGTCATTCTGTTTAAGCCAATAAAGTGGTGGATTACCTTGAAATACTGCTTAGTCCATAGACTAGCATGTTTATGATACAAGTTACAGAGGTTGTGTGTGTGTGTGTGTGTGTGTGTGTGTGTGTGTGACCAGTACCAAGAGTTCTCAGTCAGATTCTTACTACGAATATGTAATAAATTAGGTTACGCACTGTCTAATGACAGTCGGTGGGTTGTGTGGTTACTGTCAATCCTAAATGATCAAACCACTTCCACATGTTGAAGCAGATTCACTGAATTTTAGACATCTTCACATTCTCAACATTTATTTTACTTCCATTGTTTCTTTTGTGCTCATGAATATTTAATGTCCTAGAAAAAAATAAGTCATTAGATTTGTTTAGTTCATTGTCACTTAAAGCAAACGGTGATGACAAAACCTCTGCTGACCTCTTTGCACAGGAAATAAGTCTCTTAAAAACACACTGTTTTGCTAACATTACTATTTAGCTTCTAGTTAAGTTTGGCATAAACCCACATGACTGTGCAACGTTTATGCTCCAAGATGCCGACAAACAGTTTAAGGAAAATAATGTTATTATTGCTACACAGCAGAAAAACAGTAAAGTATCAAGAAACATCTAATTTACACAATATGTCCGAGGTACTGATACTGTAATTATTCACAGTTTCACTGTGTAAGCAACAAATGACAGTCAACCGGAGACATTCTTCCTGGCAGCAGACAGAGAGACTGCAACTGTCAATGAGCGGAAACACACATATAAGCATATATGTACAGTCCACAAATTTAATCCCTCATAACACACGGTTGTCCTGTTTCACTGACAGGTCCCGTGACCCTCTCTTTCCCTCATTCAGTTTCACTTTTTGCCTCTCACACTTTCCCCCTGCCTTACTGTCCTCTCCTCTTTCTCACTGTCTTTCATGCTCAGGCAGACAGGAAGTGTCAGGTCAGGCCAGGTTATTTCAGGCCTAATTGGGAGATGGATGCTCCTCCAGAAACCTGGCACCTTGACATGCCTTTCATCCTCCCTCATGCACTTCCTCCCAAACGGCAAGGCCGAGACATGTTGACGGCTCGCTGAAACACAGACAACTATCCTTTTTCAGGACTTTTCTCAGTCAGTCAAAGAAAAGAAAAGACACAGGAGTGATACCCTCACTCATCTGACTCAAACCACAATTCCATTGCTCCAGTATGACCAATTACTTAGGCCATAGAAATACTGAATGGAAATGAGTTTCCTTCAATGGGCTGGAAGAATAGGGGCATCAGTCCTGGCTAATGGGCCTATTTGTGGGGAATGTCTGCTGGGGGACATTGGGGGCAGTGGCACTATCGGGACCACCATCACCAGTCCACATCGGAGAGGGCTGTAACCTGACCCTCATGTCCACCACTTCTTCAACACCAGCAACAAGCAGCTGGGGCAGACGAGGGCCAGTGGAGCATGTCCTGACCAGTGCAGTCTGTTTAAATAAGACGTGGGGCCGGGAACACTTTTAAAGGGTTAGTTCACCCAGTTTACACAAGAGATTTTCTCACTTAAGTGGTTTGAATGTCAGATGATACACCAGCATCTGAACACACAGAACATGTCCACACCTTTCAGATGCCAGAAAATGGTACACTTACATTGTCTTTGAGAACAAACTGCCCAAAGCCCGGAACTGTTAGCACCTCTTTCTCTCTCTTGTTCACCCACAACAGGACTTTCACCTCATCTTTGTATAAAGTTATTTGGAATAACTATCAGCACTTTAGTCTTCAGACCTGTTCAGATGTTGCATCGTTAAATTTATTTATATCAAACAGACACAGGTGGCAGTGGCACAGTTGGATGAGTGGTCGGCCCATCGCCTCTAGAAGTGTCCCTGGATGAGAGACTGAACTCACTAAATGTTTAAGGAAGGGTTGCATCAGGAAGGGCATCCAGCTGAAAACCTGTGCGAGATCTATGTGTAAAAAACATCAAAACATCAAAAATGAACAAACAGATTCACTAAAAACTCTAATAAATAGTCTTTAACCATTTTAAAATAAGTCTTCCACCAAATGGAATAGCACATTTGGTGGTTTCCCATCATCATGAACACTGTTGTCGGTGATTTCAGTAATGCAGCTCTTGGCTAACCTAAAGCTAAAAGGTCTACTTTGTTTGGGGCAGGTCTACAGAGAACAAAAGTCTGTCTGAGAGGCTTTCACCACACCAGCACCAGTGGCCACAGCTAGATGCCCATCCATGACTAGATGGGCAGCTGAAATTACCAATTAGTTTACCAATTGGCTGCAGCGGATTCGATTGGTTTGTAATTAATTCTAGTTACTGGCCCGTAGAGCAGGACGGATGGCGCCATGCCTTTGTCCTACTGACACACTATCCCACAGAGCTAGGCCTCAGGGGGGGAGGCAGCGGACATCAATACAGGGTCTTGCAGCTACTGAGCCTTCCACCTCCTCAACACACACACACACACATACATACACACAACCTGCTTAGCCTCACACACACACTCAGACACACAATACTTTGCACACACTCTGATACGCAAACACACAGACGGACCCTCTTGCAATGCTCGGCTGATTCCAGAGAAGGCGAAACCTCAACTGCCTGAGAAGGAGCTGACGACAAACAAAGACAACAGAAATCTTATGTTTCGAGACCCTCAGAGAGTGTGTGTGTGTGTGTGTGTGTGTGTGTGTGTGTGTGTGTGTGTGTGTGTGTGTGTGTGTGTGTGTGTGTGTGTGTGTGTGTGTGAGAAAAGAGAGAAGACTCCTCTGAGAGACTCTTCTGTGTCCATCAGTTTTGATCCAGATGCTGGGGACTGATGGTTTGAGTTCTTCACACCCTTAATTTAGATTTTCCTTCATCGTTTATAACACACTGTATAAATACTTGCATGTGCTAGCAGGTGTGTGTGACTGTGCGTTTAGCGAGTGTGAGAATGGTGTAGCAGCAGTGGCTCAGAGCGGAGGTCACATGGCTCACTGATACCTCCCACACTGAAGGTCAAGGCTCCAACACCCAGCAGCAGAGGAGGGGAGGTTGGAAACAGATCGATGATCGAGATAAAAATACACTGAAGCTCAGCTAGTCTCCTTTATAAACACACACACATTCACAAACACAGTCACACACCCTCAACAAACGACTTAAATGCTACAACAAATGATCCTGGCCTCCTCTTAATGAAAGTGATATCACAGCCAGAGCCCACAGCAGTGACTGCTGGCTTTTAGGACAGCGATACAGTAATGGAAGACCATTAAAAGATCATAACAGCTTAAACGATGAGGTCTCTTTTGTTGCGTGGCCTAAACCTCCTGCAATCAAACCACCGTTTGCACTCAATATAAAGGAGCACAGGTTTGGAGGTAAAGTTACTCTGCTCATAATGGTGTTGCACCCACATCCCCAGAACAACGCTGGTCAGAGAAAGAGACGACGGTTAGAGAGCGGACACCAGTGGACGAGAATCAGATGAGAGTGCAGCTCCTGAAAGACGGCAATGTGTGATTTATGTGAGCGGTGAGGGGAGTGGTAATTGGAAGTAAAGCTTCACGGTGCTTTTAGTTAATGACAAGTCGACTAGTGAAAGATGCCTGCGCCACCACCGCTCTATATTATGGATGCTGGTTAACAGCGAGAATACGGCCGTGCCGGTGAACACTCATCAGGTGATGAAAGGATGGAGGCTGTAGACAGAACAGGACAGTGTGATTTCCTATTTCCTTTATGGTTGTCTGGTCAGTACAATAAAGAGAGCTGCTGATGTTGGTGGAGGAAATGTGTTTGTCTTAACCCTGTCTTTAACCCTTTTGATTGTAAAGTTTCCCCACACTGTCTCAGGAAACAGCTGACATTTTCATAATAGTCATGTAGAATCAGCCACATGAAGGAACGTCCACTTCATCTGAGACAATGAATGAGCAACACGTCTGATCTCACCGCACTGCTCATCATCAGCCATCAACAGCGGAGACAGATGAGTGAAATCACCAGAGGAAAGTTCAAATCAATAGTGTTACTATCTTTCACCATGAGAAAACAGCTGGAATTACACTGTTTGCAATGAGGACAAGTAAGAACTCTACCCTTCAAACTAAAATACTGCAGCCGACTTTTCCTGAGTGGGATTATTGGCGAGTTTTGTTCCCTTCAGGTCGGCAGCAGATTACACAAACAGTGTTCATTTGCAAGACAGAGAGGTGGATTGTGTCCTATAATGAATGAAGTGACATAAATCAAGACCAGGTACAGTCGGAGACAGCGTTTGATAGTTGATAAAAACTAATTAGGCATTTATGTTCTGGGTAAAAGGGGTCTTGGTGTTATTCTAACAAATTAATAAATCATGATGTGAATCATTCACAGACTGAAGCATAACTGAGTTTGTGCTGGCATTTCTGCTGATGCAACTAAAACAGAGTCTAAGACTGGCTCATAACCTACTGTATAATTTTGTGCCAAAGTTAATTTCTTTTAAATATATACAGTGTCTTAGAATATAATCTGCTCAGTGCATGAAACAAATGTGGACAATAAAATGCATTAATGTAAATCTACTTGCTCTGTTTCTACTGTATGTTTTAATCCCCTTCAATTGAGCAGCAGTGTTCTAGTAAAACACACAATTTTCTTTATGTTGAAAAAAAAATCCCTGCATAAGTGTAATAACACTAACAAAACCACAATCAATACCTCCAGTGTGTCATGACATGAACCGAGCACAGTCAAGGTTAAATACATCACATCAAACAATCGACTTGATGTTGAATAAGATGTCCCCATTCCAGCGTGACTGTATCAAAACTGCTCAAGCTTGCAAAACATCCAGAGAGGGGACAGGAGGAGGTTTAGGGTGCTCAGAGCATGCCTGCAGCAAACCTCCGTCAGATAGTGTTTGTGTTTAATGCTAGACGCCATGAAGAATTGATGAGGTTCTCTGGAACGGTGCTATCATCAGGACAGGAAAGAATCAGAGCATGGGGCAAAAAAATAAAAGAAATAAAAACGGCGTTGGTGCCTCCCCAACGAGCAGAAGTCCACGTCATTCAGGCACAGTATGCATGTGTGATCAATGTGTTGGGAGGGTGAGTGTGTGAGCACATGAGGAGGGAAGAAAGGCAAAATAAATAAAAGAGACAAAAGACAAGAAGAAAGGGAAGAAGATGAGAGAAGGAATCTGATACGTGTCATATTTCATCTGTTTGAAAACATTTTGCTGCATATTGAAGCTTCATATTCCTGTGGCAGGAGTTTACACACTCATGGAGCTGGGCCATTAGAACTGGTGGCTTGTTTGAAGCCTGAGGCGCTTCTCAAATACTTAATGCACATGTGTCCGTTTAAAGTGTGTGTGAGAGAGAGAACGGTGCATCAGAGGAGAGAAGAATGGCAGATTGATGAGGAGAAAAACAACTGAGGGTTTAATAAGAAAATAATGATCAAGCATGAAGACAGAGAAAGGGCAAAGTGGAAGTACGACACACACACACACACACACACACACACACACACACACACACACACACACACACACACACACACACACACACACACACTCACAGCTGATCTTCTTACACAGCCTTGGCTGTCTGTAGGCTAACCACAATCCTGCTCCCTGCAGTGCTGACCGCAAAGCAGTCAACAGAGGCACACTGGGCATTATCCTGCATGACACGCTGGTCAATAATCATGCACACTACCGCATAGCACGACACCACTGTAACTGCAATACCTGGGCCTGCCCGCCCGCCTGCATAAACAAACACGTCTGGATGGAGCCACACTCGTACCAAGTGTAATTCATGGGGAAGTTTTTTAAACACTGTGCATTTGAATTTATCTTCCTGTTCTTGGAGGACGTACAGCACGTTCACACATTTAGTGCAAGTGAGATTAAGGTGGCTAGAGGATGATCCAACGTCCTCAGCCACGTGTGAGAGCAGGGATTCATTTAAAGAGGGCACATTATGCTGTTGGGTACAGGATTTTTTTAATTGTAACTAACCTGAGACATTTTCCTTTAAAAACATTACGTCTACAGTTACATTGCAGATGTAACAGTAATTTCTCTCTGTTCAATAATCTGTATCTGTGAAGTTGTTCATCTTGTCAACTGTCACAGTTCACATCTGATTCCAGTTCAAATATTTATGACCAGATTTTTAAAGTTGGAGCGAAATTTCAAAGCTCCAATAATAAACAACTGCAGCTATGTGAGATTGTGAAGCTCCGGTTTGTTTATGTAGCTTCTGGAGACGGCAGCAGAACGCGGTGGTGTTCAGGTATTGTGTGTTTAGGCCAGTAGCTCGGCCTGTTTTAGAGGAGACAGAAGTCAGAAGAGGTGCTGCAAAAACTACTGCTTTACAATACGAAGATAAATACGCAGCTTTTTAAAATTATAAATCATGCTGAACTCTTTTAGTGAAGTCACAGAATAGAAATATGAACCCAAAATGTATGCATAGTTTGAACTCAAGTACGTGTGAGTAGAAAATATTTGCATTAAACTGTAGAAGAAAAAGCTCATTTATTTGTGCCTTTAAGAATTTATTTTTATTTGTTGGTGCAGTATATAATTCAATTCAATTCAATTCAGTTTTATTTGTATAGCGCCAATTTACAACAGAAGTTATCTCAAGGCACTTTACAGTGTAAGGTGTAAGACCTTACAGAGAATATTTATACAAAAAATTATAGAGAAAACCCAACAATCCCATTTGAGCAAGCTTTAGGCAACAGTGGAGAGGAAAAACTCCCTTTAGAGGAAGAAACCTCCAGCAGAACCAGGCTCATAGTTGAACAACAGTTTGTCACTCCCTTGCAGCAACATTTTAAAGACTTTTTTTGTGTTTTTTTAATGAACATAAAATTTTATTTCACTGGTCACTGACACTGACTGACAAACTCCAACAAAACATTTTACTCATTACTTATTTAGGTTAATCTTAATGTATTAGAATAAAGTTTTTTTTTTTTTTTAATCTTAAACCAGATTACAGAGAGCAACACGCTTGTGATCAAAACCTGTGAGTATCAACTAATCAACAGCGGCCTCCATCTTTTTCATTGTAATACCGTAGAATACAACCTGTGGTGTCCTCAGCTTCACCGTGGCAATAAAACGTCTGATGGATCAGCAACAAGCAGCCTTACACCGCTCACAGCCACAGAACATCAAAGACACACCGTCACATAAAGATGATGATACAGCTCTTACAGAAGTTCTACATGTGTTCACACCATCGGTCCAGAGCTAAACCTCCGTTTAGCTCTGGTTTTTTAATCCAGTTTATAAAATAAAAATTAAAAAAACAAACTTTTCACTTGTGAGTAAAAGAGAAATGCTGAGTTTTCTTTTTCAATTTCACCACATTCTGAGTGGATGTTTGGTTGTCATTTCTTCCACATCCGTCAGGGACCGTTCTCCCTGATCAGTGTTAGCTCTGGGTTCTCAGCAGCGGCGCGGCCTGTGATCATTCTCCCATGATGCCTAATCATCCACCCTGAGAATGAACAGAAAACAAAAGGACTGTGGACGGAGGGAAGCACAAGGCAAACAGCACAATGAGAAACTCAACAGCACCACCTGCTGTTCTTTCTGTGTGTTCAAGTTTGTGCACGTTCACAGTGTGTGTAGCAGAGGGTGGCTTTAAATATGATAATACAAAGGGTCAGACAGTGTTTAAAGCAAGGAATGAAGCGTTGGGTTATTTAAATCTAAAGACCACTGAAATAATTTTACGATGTGGTTCAATTAAATTCAATTAAAGAAATGATCAAGCTCCATTATATGAAGGGATCCTACTATAAGATCTGCAGGTTAAAATAAGCCTCTGACCGTTCTTTTTTCCATTCCTAACTATCTTAAGTCTTCTCCAATTTTATAGAAGTCAAAGATATCAAATTACTGCAGTAGTCACTTAAATTACAAAAACTTATATTTACATCTTCAGAGCTCAGGCACATAATTCAACAACCTTCTTACTTTTTGAAGTGAAAAATATGGACAGTTAAACTAGTTCATAACTGTGAGTACAGTAAAACCATCACATATATTGAATTGGTATTAATTCTGTTCATTTAGAAATGGCTAAAGATTACAGTCTTTATAGGTAAACAATCCTTGTAAACTTTGTGTATGTATGAAAAAGGTAAAGCTGAAACCTGAACGCACACAATCCAAATCCAAGAAAGCAAACATGATCATTTTAATCAGTTTGTCAAAAAACAAGCAGACACACACGTGCACACACGCCATTATCTTACACCAAGCAAATATAAACGAGACCTGCACAATCCTACACACACACAAAAAATCCATTTGTACTCTGAACAGAAACGTCAAAGCAAAGACAGGAGCTGGTTGAGACGCTGGTGGCTGTGTGTGTTGACCCGCATCCAGGCACTCCTCTGGTCATTTAGCCTGAACCACAGGAGTGAAGTCGAGCAGAGTCTCTGCCCTCTGTCGGACGGTTGAAACCAGGAGTTCACAAATTAGCAGCCTTTCCTATAGCTTTACAACACATACACAATGCAAACTCATACTGGGAAAAGCACATATGAACAAGTGCATGGAGCACGATGGAGAAAAATGTAGAGGCTGGAGATGAGAGAGTGAGAGAGATGAGAGGAGACTATGTGGGGGTGAGACGAAAGGGCAGGATGATGACATGGAGAGAAGTATGAAGGTGGAAAAACTAAGGTGAGAGTCTAGAGAAGTTGAAAGGAAGATGGTCAGAAAGGAAAGAGGGAGGAAATCTCTGGAGAGAAGCGCCACAGGGCAAATTAGTGTAACACCAAAATCTAGTCTGTTGAAGGGAGAAGAGAGAGGAGCAGGACGGAGGGGGAGCTGTGCCATGTAGCCCTTTTACAGGGGTCACTACCAGCACACATCAACTCAAACCTTTACATGATACTTTACCAACATAAAAATATACACACAGCATCTACAGTAATTTGAAAATCAAATCAACAGTGCTAATAAAATATTTATCTGAAGAAACATCCAAACAAACATGTCTAAGAGACGTGTGGCTCCATCCTGCTTTCATCCCTGTGTCCGAGGAATCACATCAGGGAATAAAGGACACATGAGGATCAAATTGATTACAGCCAGAGTTCTTAGCAGCAGCACTGAGGATTAGGACAGCTAATAAATGTTTCATCTGAAACCCGGCGTAGATCAAACGTGAGAAAGGCCCCCGGCTCCCTCTGTGGGGTCAGGGTGATTCTGCTCCTTCCTCTCCTCCGCCTCCCTCAGCTGTTGGTCTTCAGCTGTATTATGACAGTCACTACAGATCGTCTCACTAGCAACTACAGGCCCCGCCCTTGTGCCTACACATCATTAGCTCCCCATCTGTCAGCCTCCTAACAGGTTCCCACTAATGTCGCCAATGTCCACTGCATTCCTATCCAACAGGCTGGAGCACTCAACTTAACGCTACTCTGTCCTGTTCCCTTTTCTTTTACTCCTCTCTCCTTCATTCCCACTGATGCCGTTTGTTCTGTTTCCAGCCGTCTCCTTGTGGATCCTCTTTGCCTTTCAACCCTTTTACTCGACTCTTTCCCCAAAGCATGTGGTGAGATTCAGGGCTGGTGCCGATGGTCAACAAGGGATTAGCAAGAATGGAGGATGGAGGATGTGTGAAAACCAGTTAAGTCACACACTTTGCAGACCAGTGAGTCTCTCCATAACCCCCACACACGCACAAACCCAAACAAGCCAGGCACATGCACACAGGGACCGTCTGTGGCATCACGTTTATCTCTCAGATCCATCACAGCTGAATGCAGAAGGCAAAGAAAGAAATAAAAACACACATAAATGACACGTATGTGCTGCAGCTAAAGTCACTTTGGCTTAAAATAAAACTAAACAAAATAAAACTGGATTTGATGTCAGAATGCACAGAGGTGTAGTGGCTAATGGCAGAGACGGTGACACTGGTCCTGGCAAATGGGCCGTGTGTGTAACTCTATCTGTGGAGGGGGAATACAGCAGTGGTTGGGTAATGGAAAGGTCATTTAGCCAATCCCCCAGGTAGGGGGGCTGGTCTGACACGGCTCGTTTGTCACAGTTCAATAACTGCCACTCCGGGAGCGCGAGGGAGGGAGAGAAAATAAGTGAGGGAAGTGTGTGTGTGTCCTGCATCCCTGGTGTGAGAGTGCGCTTAGACGGCGGCAGTGCAGCTGATTCCCAGAGCTTGTCCCTCCATTAGAGGCCTGACAGAGGGTCACAGCGAGGGCCAAGCGCCACAGACTCAGTCATCTCGACAGGAAAACTTGTACACGCTGGCCTGGAAGAATTATCCGTGCTCTATATAATTTAAGCCAAAGACAGAGACAACTCCTGCTGTAATCCATGGACTTCAATCAAGCAGAGGAAAAAGTATTTGATGAGAGGGAACTGCACGTTTCATAGTCATAGAAAAGTCTCAGTTAAACATTACTTTATTTAAATAATGCAGGAATGTCACTTCCATACAAAACTATTTATTACAAGAGCTCATTTATTAGAATATTTCTCATTAACCCACCAAAAAATAAAAAAAAATCTGAACTTGTGTAGCTCATCTAAGAATTTTATTTTATTTCTAATTTTGTATACTAATCAATCAAAAGCTGTTGATCTAGTCGGTCACACACACACACACACACACACACACACACACACACCTTCAGCTAAAAATAAAAAAGAATTTTAAAAAGTAGAAACATTTCATAAATCAAAGGAAGAAAACCTCCATTCTTCTCAGGGAGTGGATCGATCGGCCCTTTGACATGTTGTTAGGTGTGTGACAGGATGATTCCCAGCTTTGTGAGAGCGCCAAAGATTTTCACACGTCCCATTGAGCGACTGGTGAGACACCACAGTCTGTCCCTCGCCTCACTTTGAAAATCAATACGTTTCTATGTGCTCGTTCACGTCTCCGTGTCTTCCCTGAGAGATGCCCGAGGCACAGATTTGGATTCATCTCAACTAGATGAAGAGATCTGAGATTTTATGTTGGACTCCCTGTAACCCAGTGGAGCTTTAAGAACTATTAGCTGTGAGTGCTGGGGGGGTTTGTCCCATATCATTAAATACTGTGTTAGAACTGATTTAGAAAGGTCTGTGTCTCCCCCTGGTGGTCATTAAAACATTGTACACTGTCAGTTTATGAGCTACAGCATGACTTCACTAGTGAAGGTTTTAATTACAGACACTCCTCTTATAGTTTTATACAATCCAACAAAACCACAAATAGCAGCTTTTAAGAATAATTGCACAGTCGACTCGAAAACCGTTTCAAGGAAAGAACTAAACCTTCTCACCTTCAGGAAGGAAGGCTTTATTGCATAACTGAAGTATTTATAGCTATGAACCACCTGCTGAGTGAGTCTCCGTGACTAACAGTGCACACAATTACTACAGAATTAATGCTTTAGCTATATCTGGATTGATTTCATTCAATTTCTAATGTTAGCGTGCTGAAATAGTGCTAGTTTTAACATCCGAAGATGGCGATAAGACCACACTGGCAATTACATGAGCTCTCTTGTTGTAGCCACTATAGTTTCAGCCACAATCACAGTGGCTGAACAAACAATGCAAACACGACTGAAACCACGCTCAGTTTCACTTTATTAGTTACATCGGAACAATCTAATGCAATCAGCTATAGTAGCTCTATTTTTACAAGGTTAGAATCCCTCAGTGTTTGTTGAAACTGTCAGATGATCATTTTAATATAGGTTTATTATTAAGCTCTTAGTGGGTGCAGGAGTTCTACTGCAGCACATTGTATTATGGTGTGTGTAGTACTGTAGTGTTTCATGCTTCTTAATATAATGTATTTTAGGATGACCACCCACATCGTAGAATCACCACCTTTCTGACAGATTCAACTTAAAAATGGGTTACCCTAACCCTTAAAAACATTGTCAAAAGGAGAGAGCTGCTGTTTTACACTGCATTATAATGTACAGCTGTACCTAATAAACTGGCCAGTGAGTGTACAGGATGCATTCACCAACAAGTTTTCTTATTATTACTCTACGCTGACCAGCTCTGATCAAACATCATTTAATCCTAAATTAACGCCCGATACGTCTGACAGACATATTAAACAACCAATAGTTTCATCAACCAAATGCTAGTGGAGGAGATGCTGCCTCACAGATGGGCTGAGCCCCTGTGAACAGTGACATCATGGGACAGAGGCTCTTCCTCATTCACAATGACTCACTCACATCTGAGCTACTCACGGTTTTAAACACGGTTTGCTTGGTTAAATGTCTCAGAACCTTCAGCTATTTTATTTCACTTGCTGGTGGGAGACTAGACGTTGAAAAAAATTCTGCAAGAGACGTTCAAACTAAGAAAAGCAACAGTTCAGATCAAGGAAGTACAAAGTGAAATGGCACCTCTGATGTTCAAAGATGCTTTCTGGGTAAGTCTATTTTTGTGGTCTTCTGTTATGTTGAAGAGTCCTGGTCAAAAACTAAAAGATGATTGACGTTTAAAGGGTTTTAAAGCTCAACTTAAAGTTATCTATAATTAAATGTCATACAAGCTTTAAACTTTGTGGTGTGTGACAGAGATGGCTGCCACTGCTGTGTGGAAAACACAGCTTTAACTTCTATATGCAGCATTCCTACATTAGTTCCCATTTACATGACATTGATGCTAAATAGTGTAAACAGACAGTGGTGGAAGACGCTCTGATGTTTTACATGAATAAAAGTTGTAAGAATTCATTTCTAGTTTTACTTCCATTAAGTCCAGATATTAACGCCCTTCTACTGCGTAGTTTGTCGTCCAAACATCAGTAAAGTCTTATAATACTGATAACTGATGACAATACTGCTCACAATTTATTAGAGGTGGAGTCAAAAAATAGTGAAGTGTAGAAATACAAAGAAGTATTTAGGCGTAGGAGTATAAAGTTGCATAAAATGGAAGTACAACTAAACTGTACAACTGTCAGTCATCTAAATAAAAGCAGGTTGCAGTGTCTTCATTCTATATCAGTCAGGAAAGGACAGTAAGTAACTGCACAAGTCGTCGCCCTAAGTTTAACTTAGTGCTTTGATGAACTTCCAGAGTGCAGCTGACAAATTTATCTGCTCTACAAATAACCGGGTGTTTGATGAAGTAGCTACCGAGTATGTTTCCATGTTACACACAACTATTTTGCCAAGTGCCAGTTCTGCATTTTGACCACAAAACGAGTCCAGAATTGACTCAAAGACATGTTGCAATATTTGTTGAGCAACACAGAATTTCTCTAAGATTTTTCTGTGTCTTCTCAACGCAGGGATCTGATTTTACGTGCCACGCCGGGTACGACACCATGATCCAAAGGTTACGTGATGGAAGGCATATGTGCAAAGATGTGGAGGAGCTATTAAAGATGAGGTAGCGTTGGTTTTTACATTATATCAGTAGCTGCAAAACTCAGATACAACATCTAATTTCAGTGGTTGTTGTGTAATTAAAGCCATGACACAATAAGACGAACTGAAGCAATGAAAACTACAACCAGAGCCTCTAAGATATGAGGCTTGGATGACAACAGGAAGTTAACTTTCTGAAAAGAAAGTATTAAATTTGCAGCAGCAGCTTGATTTAAAAGCATATGTAGTTATTGAATCCACGATCGATTCACATGACGAGACTTTCAAATGAGTTTACTGCAAAATACGAAACATGTAGAAATCTGTTCTTTCAGAACAACATTTATCTGAAAATGTTTGCTGCACTGACGCAGCATCATGTTATAAAAAGCATAGCATATATAAAGACTAGTACAGTATATACAAAGATCAAGGTGGGTGGACGCTGTGCGACTGCCCCTCTACATTTGTCACAGTGTGACTCACGCTCACTTGGCCACTGACACAGTTTTGAAACTAGAGTCTGGGAAAAACAATGACCATCTCACAATGAAACTGACCCCTGACCCGTGTCTATTAATTCACTTCAGTTTATTTGTATAGAGTTAAATCACAAAAGAAGTCAATTCAAGGCACTTTACAGTGTTTAAGGTTTAAGACATTACAAAATATAACTATACACATAATTATTAGCAGCACTAAGCAACAGTGGAAAGAAAAAAAACTCAATTTAAAGGAAGTAGGTAAGTAGGTTATGATCTCACATGTACAGTTAGATAATGGTTGATGTTAAGAATTATTATTGCACAATAGTTGAAATTAGCTCCTTAATGATAAGTGTTCCCACGCCCTTTTTTTTTTAGTTTGAGAGCCTGATAATAATAGATTCATGTTCAAGTATTTTATCGTCAACTAAAACATCCTGTTGTATGATGACATAAATACTACTGATGTGGTCCTTGTGCAAAAACACCAGTATCTGTTCATAGGAAATAGGGTCACCATGTTAAGACAAAGGGCAATAACGTATATTGGATATGTATCGAATAAGAACACGAAAAACACTAACACACATTTTTATGATGCACAGGGCACTAGCAGAAGAGAAGTACGGGAAGGAGCTGGTGATGATTGCTCGCAAGGCTGGAGGACACACGGAGATCAGGTAAATACTAAGAGTGTTGCTTCCATTCATGGCTTTATTCTCACTGTGAGGTCGGTATTATGTATTGTACTGTACACACACTAAACAGAGTACATAAAACTGTAGTTTCTAAAAGGCTTTAGACACGATGCTGACTCAAACTGACCTGCAGCAACATTAGTCATGTGCCCATAAGTCATATTGTCTTAAGAGAAACACATTTCAAAGAGAAAAGGAAGAGCAGCCCCTCTACAGACCCTACAATGGGTTTATGTTCTGTCATCTACTGCGACAGATCTGACTGCACCCTGAAAGTGGCAGTAACAGAAACAAAAGACTGGAGGAGGGAAAACGTCAAACAGTACCCGAAGTAAAGCAAAGTCGAGATAGTAGCACTTTGAACGTGTGACGCAACAAACCACAAATCTGTCGCCGTAAGAAAAAGCCAGCGGGATTCCTCTGGTGATTTATTCCCATCAGTGACCTGGTGCCACAACATAGTGACCGGCAGTCAGAGAGTTCAGTTGTACAGAGCCTCCTAGAAAGGAACAGACAGAAACCTTGGTCAAAAATAGAACAGAGACTGAGCCCTGGATGAACCTAAAAATGCTGGGTGATAAATGCTGCTTATTTTTAGCTTGCCAACAGTCACTGAATCACCTCTGATTTTAAACCTCTGTTGTTTTTGCAGCACCTTGAGAGCATCGTTTGAACAATTAAGAACACGTGAGTTCCTACAGTCGCTTGGCCACTGGACAAATCCAAGCCAAGTGCTGCATGTTGCTGCTTTCGTACAGCGTGTTCAATGATTAATTTTGCTTTTGTTTGGACATTTTCTGGCTGCAGAAATCGAGAACATCGGGACCTTTCACATCCAGCTCTCTGATACAATGAAAGAGGAGGTGAAAAAGATTGAGACATTCAGAGAACGGCAGAAAGAGCAGAGGAAGAAGGTACTGGGCAGTTTGTGTTTCCTAGCTACTGAATACTGTACACAAACACAACAGTATAAAGTTTGAAGGCTCATGCTGCTTCAATGCATGTGAGGATTATTGCCTCCACCTACAGCAGCAGTTACACCTTCAGTAAGACACTGGTACTTGTGTACCGCTACAGTCGGTGGATAAATCCTGTGTGAAGATGACGACCTTCAGTTCAATGACAGTGTGTTATAGGAGTGTTGCTTCAACACGATTCACGAGTTACTTAAATCACTTCACAGATACTTCCTGCAGTTTTCAACAAGGTGACGACAACTGGCCGATAAAGGCTGATTCTCCCTCTGTATAGATTAATTTTACTTGAAATTATAAAGACCTTTAATAGTATTTTAAGGAGCTAACAGAGTGTATTAAAGCATTCAACTAAACATCACTCTTCTAACTCTCCTTATAGTTTGAAAGCATCATGGATAAAGTTCACAAGAAGAAGGTTTCTTTTTTTAAAAAGACCATGGAGGTAAGAAAACATCTTTTCACATTAATCAGTGTGAAGAAACCCGTTTTTATGCTGTGCCCATTGCTGCCATAAATAGAAAGCAGTACACTGCTCTTCCTGTCTTTGTGGAGTTTTGTAACACTTGCTTTCTGTTTCTGCTTCTCAGTCTAAAAAGAACTACGATCAGAGATGCAAGGAGGCGGATGAGGCCGAACAGGGGGCTGAGAAGCCCGGTGCAGTATCCAAAAGCACAGAAAAGGTACAAATCCAACGTAGAGAAAGGAATCCAAGCACTAAATTACAAGTTGCTTCATTTAGACATCCTCCCTCACTCAAACACGTCCGTAGCTTCAGTTCTCTTCATGAACTTTGGGCATCTTTACACCATCAGAGTATTTTCATGTGATACTGTGACTGTGTTCTCGAAAGTAGGGTACAAACAGTGTCGGGTCATTCAGAGGCAAATAACTTATCACCCTTTTTAATTTTAGCGTGTGTCTGGCATTTGACATGGTCACAATGGTGAGGCATCACATATGCCACTTCCTGTGTAATACTGTCTTATATATACTAATGCTGTTTTAACAGGTACGCCACAGAGCCAAGCAGTGCAGACAGACAGCCAACGAAGCAGGTATGACCCAGAGTCACAAGAGTTCTGGATTAACTCCATTTTACTCTGCATATGACCGCTGCTCATTTCTTCAGTGTACATTATTCAACAAATCCCCCCTTCAACATCATTTCACTCCTAACTCTAATGCTGATCTCTCACAGAGAAGCTGTATGTTAACAACGTTCTTCAGCTAGAAGAGATTCGCCGGGACTGGGAGGAAACGCACAAAAGCACATGTGAGGTAGTGTGAACGTTACAGTACATTCATGTTCTAAATTAGTCACAAGTCCCTCGACCACATCCCCTTCATCTGTAAAAAGTCTCACTCCTCTCACAACACAACTCCTTCAGCTGACCAGTCAGGAAACAAGAGAGAACGAGCTAAAAAGCCACAATCACACAGACGCTCACTCCTCTCTACTCATCCAGCTACTTCTAGTGCCTGCAGATAATACTGCTGTGAAATATATGAACAAAAGAACAGTCTCTGTCTCTAAGTTACTGAAGTTAACCTGGGAATTAAACCAGCGGCGTGCACGTCTGTTTCAGGTGTTCCAGCAACTGGAGGGAGATCGGATTAGCATGCTCAGATGTGCTCTGTGGGACCACTGCAATCATTTCTCCATGCAGTGTGTCAAAGACGATGAGGTGACCTCACTTTTCTACGTAGTTTCTGCTCCATTATGTGTAAAGTTTATTCTGTGTTGCTGGTCATATTATCAGGTGACTCACACGGAGCACTGAGGTTACTACTGCTGCGCTGTTAATACTTCTGAAACACAGATGCTCTACTGTACTGTCCCTGAACACCTCACCAGCTGGTTGTTAGTGGTAGGTTTGAGGGGAAGTGCCAGTTTTGTCTTCTTGAACCACGACACAAGACTGTGGACCCATGTTGTGGTTTTGGCCTCAGTTTCATAACCTTTAAATCAACGTGCAAACATTACCATCACACCACGTTGCCAGCGTGCACAATCAAAGCTGCCCAGGAGGCAAAATGCAGCAATTAGTCTCATTATTCATCAGCCAAAAGTACACGTCGCAACACTGTTCTCATCACTCTGCCCACATCACTTTCACACTCTCTGAAGACCTTCATCCAGGTCTCCAGTCGTTCACCAACAAACAGCAAAACAGTTTAAGACAGAACTCTTCTACAACTTCGTATAAACTCCCACATCAGGCTCGTACAGCTCTCGAATCTGAAACATGTCCTCTCACTGCACTTTGCTTTGAACCACAGATTGTTTGTTCTGTACCTGCCTTAGATAAAAGCATCTGCATCTAAAAGTCTGTGTTTTTTGAACGACGGAGCTAAAAACATTTCCTGTTCCCCGTTTTAAAATCAGCTTTACGAGGAGGTGAGGAAGTCTCTGGAGCAGTGTGACATCACCACAGATAACAACTGTTTCATCGAGATGAAAAGCACAGGAACGAAGCCTCCAGGTAAGCTGCCGTGGTGGGAGAAGAGTTTCACACAGTGAGGAGGTTTTTAGAGGCCACTCGGGGAGTTCTTTCCTCTTTAGAGGAAACTAGAAACTTAAATAGAGAAGTGAGAAAACGTGTGTGAAAACAGTGGTCCACCTCTAACCTCCTGTTCAACAGAGACGAGCAGGAAACAATACTTATCCTCACTTCTCAAAAGACCAGCTTCTCTTCCCCCACAGAGCCCGTAGGGTTTGAGAGCTTCTACCAGAGAGACACGTCGGGGGACACCAACGGCCAAGCTCTTTTTGCAGGAGGAGTGGAGGACATGATGAGGAGGTAACATGCAGGGTGAAGATGATAAGACATGAGGACTGTTTCATCTGTTTTCACCTTTCAACAGGCGGCTGTTGTTGAACTCTATATGTGGGACCACAAGGTTTCTTGAAACCTCTGTGTTAATCGTAAATCTCTCACTTCAACCTAGATCATACAGTTGCTCTGACGCCCTTCACAGAAGCTCTCTGAACATTGACGTGGACCATTTCCAGGCTTCACAATCAGCACTGGCTCCTGCTGGAGACTGTAAGTACTTCAGGTCCTCACTCACTCAGATTTCTGTTTATCAATAGATTAAATATAATCTCTGTCTGACACGTTATCACTCTGAGGTCACATTATTGAACATGTTTTTGTACATCAATTCTTGAAAACACTCCGTCTTCTTAATAACAGTAGAAATTAGGTTAAATTATGATCTTTCTTCCATCTCTGTAGCTTCACTTGACAGTTCAGATGATGGATATAAACCCCTACCAGGCCCCCAGCCCCCAGCACCCCCGGCCTCATTCACAGCTGGTGAAGACTTCTACGTTGTGCTTTTTCAGTACGGTGCCCAGGTACTGATCACTCATCATCATCATCATCATCATCATCATCATCATTAGAATTATTACACCTCAACCTGGAGATTGTAATGGTATAAAAACAGAAATCAGAGGAGGGTCTTATCTTTCTTATTACCACTGTAGACACAGATAAACGTCGACCTCTTACCGGCCTCTCCTTGTTCTCTGGTCACAGTGAACAAAGTGAACTCTGGCTCAACTTTCTGTCTCATGGATCAATTAGTGAGTCGTTAATCCGAGAGTCCCAGCCCTGGTCCTCGAGAGCCCCTGGCCGGCTTGTTTTCCAGATACCGGTGACTCACCTACCTGATCCAATCACTGATCCAATCACTGATCCAATCACCTGGATCAGGTGTGTTCAGTCTAGCTGAAGCTGGAAGATACCATCTCAGATGGAGGTGGGGGGAGTGAGAAGCAAAGTGAGTTGGTATCTTTCCCCTTCAGATTGACTGAACACACCTGATCCAGGTGATCAGCTGTCAGGACACAGGTACCTGGAAAACACGGTCTAGAATTTAGAAAAACTGGTTCATGACTTGGAGCCAATCATCGGAGCCACAAGCTTTACATTTAAACAGACAACCAATCCTGTGCGGTTTATGGATTGACTGACAGGTACCTTAACCAATCAGATTACGAGCTCAACGGTGCGTACCATACTGTGTATTCTCAAAGGGAGGTTACGTCAGTTTCTCTGTGTAGATACTATTAATCCTTAGGGGGAAATTGTTAAATCAATTACAGACACAATTATAAAACACATTCAAAGAGAACACAGAGAAGTCCACCAATAAAAATAAACCTGATTCTACATACATAGGCACAAAAAAGTGTAGCTGTGTAACATCACTCATCACACCAAATAAACTGTTAAGTCTGTGCTCTCTGTCTGTAATGTGTTAACCTAAATATAGAGATGTGGTGTCACTTCTTAAGAAGATAATGTGAATATTTAAAAAAGAGAAGATAAGAAAATAAGGCTTGTTTTGTTCATGTGTGTCGTCACCTTTGTTCACATTAACAGGAAGACGATGAACTGTCCGTGAACAGAGGGGACGTGGTCCAAGTGCTGGAACGAGGAGAAGATGGTTGGTGGATAGTGGAGCTAAACGGATTGAGTGGACTGGTGCCAGGAAACTACCTGGGCAAAATCTGAAGTGTCAGATTTGCAAAACCAAAAACTATATGACCTGCAGGTTTACATAAACACGTCTGTCTCAGGTGTCCTAGATGAGCCAATGTGCATTTTGTCTGAGTTCTGCATTTTCTGTCGGATACGAGTTTTCCACATTGTCGATCTGCAAATGTGTTGTACACAAGATCTCTATTCTTAGTGTATGTGTGCTGACAGCTTCAAGTTTCTATATCACATTTGTGTTGATGATGGAGATGAATGTGCAAACACATAATCCTGCGCAGTGAAGCTCATCGCAAGGCAGAATCAGTAAAATCCAGTCAGACAAGATTAGCTGTCATTCTAAAACAGAAATGCAATAAATGAAGATAAGACAGGTGTTTTTTTTATTTTGTTTGTTGTTGTTGTTTTTTAACATTACAGTTATAATAATAAATTTCAGAACCAGCATCAGAAAAGGGAGAGAGGAGACAGAGAGGAGACACATTCTACCACAGAATCACTGCAGTAGGTTTTTGAGTAAATTAGTTATGATGAATTTTCATGAGACTTTGCTTATTTATAAGGTAAAGATTTCTAGAAGTATTTCTGATTTCATGAGTGACACTTCTTATTTATTAATGGTGATATAGCCTAAACCCTGCTACCTCATGTGTTGCACATCTGGGATTATTTTATTCTTCAATCCTTATATTTAAAATACTGTACCTACAGTGTCCCGGGGGTGTGTGATTACCAACGAGGAGTTAGAATTGATTGATAAATAAAAAAAGAGGCTTCAAATGACATTACTCTAACAAGACAATAAATGTGAGTCAACAACAGCTGATAACTACCACTGCACCAGTTCAAGCTCTTCACATTTAACCAGTTATCGTCTATTTATTCTGCAGCTTACTGTGTCTTCAAAGCATTGACAATAACCGATAAATTATTTTCAATTGACAGTATTTGATGAAGTGCACCCGGTGGCCATTTTTAGATGAGCATTCATCTCTGCAACAGTGACCGTGTAAGCGTCTATAACTGCCTTAGATCATTGCTTGATATTTTAATGTAGAGGGTCTGGTGCTGTGTCATTACAGTATATATCTGCTGTCTACAATATATTTTTATAAACTTCTTTATATAAAAAAAGATAAAATGCAAGAAATAAGTTTATATAACTGAAAAATGATGATGCACTTATACAACTATGTATTCAACATAACTGATGAAATATCAACTCCTGTCATGCCGTCTGTATTTATAGTTTAACTGGTTATACTTTTATTTTCCCATAAAACCATGCTGTTGAAATGGCAATTAAAGAGTCAAGTTGAAATGGATGTGTTTATTTGTCTCCTGCCTGTTCTCCACTCAATACACATTTGTGTTAGTCGCATTTTTTTTCCTGCAGCACTAGGTTAATATCGAGGGGTCAACATAAGAACTCAAAACAGCGTACAATGTCACAAAAGAGTATAAAATAATAGTGTTACGGTTCTTTACAGGAGGTTTATAACTAACAAAGAAAACAGAAGTAAATCTGTAACAAAATGAATCTACACATACACAAATCTTCAGGTAACACTGATAATAAATCTACTAAAGCACTGGAGACTGAAATGTTGATGTCCGATTTCTACTGGCGCTGCCTCACAGGTGGAGCCAGATTCAGATAATAATCCACACCAAAACAGAACAAACTGTACATTATTCACAACCTGAATATTTGCAAATGTAAAGATTTGTTTCTACCGATCACAGCTTTAAGGGATGAAATGCAAAGGAAAAGAAAAAGGCTCTGATTCAGTAGAATTCTGCCCTAAAAGCAGGACGTCGTTGTAAAAGGTCAAATGTTTTTCCATTTTTAAGCCTGAACACTGTGCAAGTTGTATTTTAATGACCATTGAATATCTCCAGAGCTCCAGTCGTAGTGCAAACTATCCTAGAAGGAAATACATTCCATACAACACTCCCATCCACAGTTTCCCACATTAACTCTAAATTTCTCTTCATCAGCTTCATTTGGGTTGAGTCCAGATTTTATGAAACCACAATTACAAAAGAACATAACAAATAACAAATGCATAACAATTAGCCACGTACAACTTTGGCTTTTGTACCTATTTCAATGTTAATAAGGAAAAAAAGAAGATTTAAAGTAACAGTAACTTAAAAGCACGTCAATAAATAACTGATTTCCCTTTGACGCCCCCCGCCCACCCAAACCACGTAGTCAGTGTTCGCTACTTTATCATGAATTGTGCAAGGTGTGCTTGAGCTTATACAACTACAGCTGAAATCTACTGTGGACATGTCCGATGACGCTCTATTTGATTTTCTAAGTGTTTCGCTGCGTCCTTCATGCGTAGCTGTTGGTCGTAACCAGCAGTTCATACGCTGGGTCGTGACTCCTCCGGCACAGCACCACACAAGCACAGAGCATGCCCAGCATCTGCAGGAGGACGGCAAAGGTATGAAGAAGAATCACATCAAACATGCAACATATTAATAAACTATATTCAGCACTGGAAATGACAACAAACATATCGACCCACTGGAACAATTTGTGTTTCCCCTGCGCTACTACGAGAAATTACACAAAGCAAATTATGTTAAACCAGCAAATACAGCCTGTTGGTAAAAGGAGTGTGATACGATTGCAGCACTGGCTTTGAGAGCACAGGGAGTGTTCCATGTGTTTTATGTAGTGACCCTGCTGTTTGTTGTTTATTCATAAATTAATGAGGTTAGTTAATGACCTGTTAGCTTGTGTATTCTCTTACAATTAGATAAGACCATTTCTCTATTTTGTCCTTTGGACTTTGATGGTGACTTTCCTTGTGTCTCTTACCTGTATAGACGCAAAAGTTAATGCGGCCCATATGACATACATCATGATCTCCTTTAACTTCTTCACAACTAGAGCTTCACAGCCCTAAAGCACAAGATAAATGACATTAAAAGAAGGTGACTGTTAAACATTAACATGTTTTATAGTATTAGCTGACATGCTGCCACATTAAAAGACGCTGTGTTTACCTCTTGGTAGAGATCCGCTGGTCGAGTGAGACTGCCGGAACAGTTGCTGATGTTAGGCTGGCAGCAGCTGACTGGAACACTGTTGTTCTTGGATTCTTTAAACCAGCGAGTGTTCCTCCAGTCAGAGTAGTTGTGAATGCCACAGCAGTGAAGCTAATGGGAGAACAGAGTAGTACGGCTGGTGAATGTGTGGTTAAGAATATAATATGAAGTCAACAGACATAAATATAAATATAGTTTCATTATAGCTACAGAATGTCTGCCCCTCACCTGCCTCTGCACATAGTCAATAGCGCGGCTGGGAGCATCAGTGTTGGTGCCGTTGTACTCGTTGTAAACCTTCTGGATGGAGTGATTCACCTCATCTTCCACCTGAAACAAACACGGCTGCCGTTAATGTCCATGCTCAGACATGCCATCCTCTGGCACAACAGACAGAACAAACAACAGAAGTAAATAGTTACAGCAAAGGCAGTTTTAAAACAATAACAGAAACATTATATGACTGTAACTCTCAAAGAACGATTATTTACAACAGGATGAAATGTAAAATGTCTGCAGGCTCATATAACAATGATCACCTTTGCCCTGTAAATGTAGCCCAGCACCACCACCACACACTCGGTTACAAATACCAGCAGAAGAATGGCAGCAAACTGAAATGACAACAAAGACACATGGTTGGGATAAGTCAAGAGGAAAATGCTGACACATCACGTTTTTTCAGAGGACTTAAATAAACTGCCAACATAAACATCGACTTCACTGAGCTCCTTGTAAGCAGCAGACATGCTGCATGTCTCCTCTAAGCTCAGCTCAGTTTAAGCCTGCAAGTCCAAACTCACAGTTGCCAGACCGCAGGAGCTTTCACGTATTGTTGCACAGCAGCCGATCAAGCCGATGATGAAGAGAAGAGTCCCGACGGCGATTATTATCACAGCAGGAATCAGAGTGTACACATCTTCAAAGAAGTGGTCGTAGTCGTCATATGTGATAAATACATAGGCTCCGATGTAGCATAAGATTCCAGCTGCAGCCTGCAGATAAAAGGAGAAACAGAGAAATTCAGCTCCTCTTTTCAAATGTTATTTCACACTGATGACGACGGTCACACATCTCAGAATGCTTATTTAACTGAACCTATTATTGTTCTTATTATTATTTATTATTATTATGCAGCACTATACTGTGTATGGTGTTTAGGTTTAAATTACTATATATTCTACAGTGTGGTCTGTTTGCAGTGTGAACTGGGTCATTTTATATCTTTACATTAAATATAACCTGTGTTATTACTTGCTCATTATACAAATAAAGGATATTTAAATCCATGCCACAAAAAGTGAAATATAACAATGAAGTACTAAAACATGTAACATGTAGTTATTTAAAACTAAGTGCAATGTTTTATCAGTGAAGTCTGCAGTTCAGAAATATATTTAACCAGACTACATGCTATGAATAGCAATTTATATTTCAAAGACATAAACACGCTTCAAGAATGAATGCAGTGTGAAGCGGACCACTTGTTCTCTCTATTTCAGGACAAACCGGCCTCTACGGCTCAGTTTCTGGTTTCCGTTTCAGTGTCAGTCTGCAGCTTCGTGTCGCTCTGCAGCTTCACTCAGCGCTGCAGCTGCTGCATCACGTCATAGCTGCAACTTGTGGGCGGCAGCTACCGACACCTGAAAGCTGCCGTCACACTGCTGTGAGCCCGCTGTTAGTTCACCTCCATGCCTCGGAGACACCGTGTCCGTCCGTGTTCTGGCCCGCAGACCGACTCGCCTGTGGTCAAACTGCGACCTGCAGCGCACCTCTGGCGCAGTTTGCAGGCTAATGCTAATGCTAATGCTAACGGTGCCTGGCCTGAGATGCTGCTGCAGCTGCTGCACATTGTTCAAACTAGTCCCGGTGTCTTACCCAAAATATGAGGTTGAGAAAAACCAAGACGGTTTTGGATGACGTAATTCCACACTGCCCCATGGTATCGTGATCATAAAAATCCAAACAGTGACTATTTCTTTATAAAAAGTCCTGATGCACCTTCTCCTCCGCTCCAACAATAATAAAATGGCACCACTGGCCCCGCCCACTGTGCAGAGTCCTCCGGTCTCGACCAATCAAATCGCCGCGTTGACACGTCACATGCTCCGATGACGTCATCACTCAAAACAATCAGATGGAGGATCTTTTAGAAATTTAAGCTAATTTATTTATTTAATAGAATCAATATTAAAAGTCGAAACGCCACAAATGGACACGTAGGAAATTATTTTATAGTAAAGAGAAAGTAGCTCTGTGTATAAAACATCGTGTTACCTTAATGAAGTGTACTTAAAAGTGTGCACTATACAGTCAGCTGTTATATTGGGATTGGTAGATGTAACTGCGCTCTGATGATGATTTATGAACTAGAAGTAGAATCACTACTAAAACAAAACAATGTAATCATTAAAAAAGTGAATCAAGTTGCTTTTTTGTACTTTTAATTAAAATCTTCTATGTTTCACCTTTTCCAAATCTTTCTGATGTCTGCTGTTACATCGACACCTTCAACTTTAATGTGAGCTCAGAGGAACTTGTAGTGACCCTGATGTGATCTCCATCTTTAAGTGGAGCGTGTCTTTCATAGACATTTGTAAGGATAAAGAAGATAAAATAAAACAACTGCAGGACAAATACTGGATAATTCCATCACTAATCAAGCTAACCATTTTAGTAAGCTGCAAACTAAACACATGATCTTATTCTGTAAAATGTTCTGAAATGACAGTGATTCTATTAAATGTATGGCAAAAAGAAAAAAGAAAAAAAAATACCAACAATTAATATTATATGTTCAAAATATAAAAAATATTTGATCTGCTTATTTATTTGCATTTCATTTAAGGTTTGTGCCACTATTTATTACAAAACAATTCCAAATTTAAAAAAAAATCACATGATTATCCTGTAACATGGCACCTTAAGATGTCACTGACCTTCACACATTTCAGTTGGCTGTGACATGATATGAGCAGCGTTTGATCAAATCAGAGCTTAAAGCTGCTGATTTACATTCATTCCTGATTCATTAACTCACATCCCACCTCTTGACCACATGTGTACAGCACTTGAGGGAGTGATTTCATATCTGCAGAAACTTCTCCTCTCTTTGAACCCATTAAGATCTGATCAAGCACCATCATGTGCAATAAGGGTTTTATTCCAGAGGATGGCAGTGTATGACTGCTGGTTTTACAAAACAGTAGGTAAAAATGTTCACGTGCTAAATATATGTTTTCAGATGTTCAGTCTCAGACCTGAAAAAATAATACTATAGACCTAATCATGGGTTTTATATAGTGATAATATACATGCTGCACCCACAAGTCTCTTTAAAAAAATGAATACATATATAAAGATTTGTGATGTGTCTACTTAAACCAACCAGGCCTGTGAGTCTCCTGTGAGGCGAAGACAGATTACTCAATTGAAGATTAGTACCTGTGGGGCTTTCAGTCAGTAATGACTTGGTCTGGTGCCCAAAGCCTTGTTTTTATTGAGTTGAATCTTGCCACATTTGTCACTGTCAGCTCTCTGTGTTCAAGAGAGAAACTTACAAACTCTGTTGACACAACATCCACAGTGTGAATTATACATCGGCTTTGCCTGGTGGCTTTAAGTGGAGTCATCATTAAAACAGGACAATAAAATACAAATGAGGAAGCAGAGGGATCAGAAAGGTTTCAAATGCCGAGACATACGACTCCGATTCTGACAAATGACCCTCGCTGAATGTGTCCCTGTTATGTTTGTTCCTATCTGCTCAAAAACACAAACATGTGATTGTAAATCACCGGTGAGTTCAGGCTCAGGTTCAATTCAGCAACAAAACTGTGGGATTATCCTAATTAATTCTTGAACAAAGGCAGGTTGAGTTTTCTAGACAGGATGTCACTATTTGTATGGTAAACAGTCCGGCACCTCCTGCTGCCTGTCTTGTTGGTTCAAATTAAAATGCCCTCATATGACACATGAAACCTATTTTACAAACAAAAAGATCCCATCACGTTTTGTGGATGTTTTCTAATCATCCTTAGTCTCTCTAACATAATATATCTTCTGCATTCGGCCTTCTGTTGCATTTATTTGTGCTCTTTGGGATTATTCAGTAGTAATATTACTACTATTTAAGAAGTATTTGAACATCTTTATGAGTGTAGCGTCATCGTTGGTTACTAATTTACACGTACTGGTTATTTCCAAACTGAAATAAAACCACATCTGTTTTCTGATATTACATTTTGTACAAACTACACATCAGTGGCCTCTTTCGTTATTGTAGCAGAAGCTGATTTATTTCAGGTGAATTAATAACGACCTTTACCTGGGTGCACTCCAAGAAATATGAACGGATTTTAAAGAAATCATGTCTGTGCAAGAATAACATTTTCTTTTCCTGGAATTTGGCAAACATTGATTCTCCTGTGAATTTAGAGACACAGATATGTTAATGTGTCTACAGAAAGAGGGATTATTAGATAAACCTCTGAATATAAATTTTTTTTTATTTTTTTAGAGGAAAAATTCAAAGGTTGAATTTCTCATTCTTTCAGGGCAGATGCTGACTCACTTCCTAAACAGTTTGCACTCTGCAGCATGTCAGGACCTGCAGTTTTATGTCATCAAACACGCACACACATGTAGAAATATATCATTACTGAACCGCTGTGTGCAACAGATTAACATCTAATTAATCATGCAGATATTTCAAATCAGTTCAGAAAAGACACAATATTTGAATTTGCAGATGACGTTTCATCGGCACATGTTGGGCATCTGTATCAGACCAAAACTAATATGTTGAGGCTGACAATCCCCCAAACAGAGCATTTGAACCAAAATAAACCCTCAATAATTATTTTAAGTTGAAGGAATACAAAGATTTCTTAAGGACTCAAGTGTCCTGGACCCATTCAACAGGCTTTTTTTCTTAAATTGTACCCAATTTTCTAGCCTACTAACCCACTTATGTACAATGTTCTGCACCTGAAAGTTTAATGTTCACAAGGTTGTTATTTGGCAAAATAACCACAGGTTAGAACGCACGGCTTCTTTCTTGACTCCACTAACTCTGAATCACTCAAACAAACTAATTAGACTCTGTAGCTGAAATGATGATGTCACGGTTCAATGTGCGAATATAGAGTTTAAAGTTTTAAAGAGATGTTTTGTGTTGTTGTTCTGTTCAATTCTGATTTCCAAAAAGCTACAAAAACCACATTTGAATCAATAAGTGTAGATAAAAATCAACAGAATCACTTCTAACAGTGTGTGCTCACACTGTAAAGCCTTATTCTCAGTAAAATTAAATTCTGTATTTTTCCATCCCTTGTTTGAGCTACTTAAACAGTCTACTATGTTTTTATTTTTACAGTAATATTCAATACAGGTTTCTACATATTTTGGTAATATTATACTTCTTGACACATTTTTTATGTTGGGTCACAACAACTTTGGACGTCAGCTCCCCTCACCAACAAATCGCTGTATTAATTTTCTGCATTTACTGTGGAGGCATCACTTAGACACAAGTGATGATTAGCAGGTATTATTCAGGCTGGTCACTGCCTTTCAGTTCATCTGGACAGGTCTGTAAAATAAAGTGTGTCTCTGCCACAAACACAATGTAAAGATGGACCTGACAATCTCTCCAAAAACAAATCATGAATTAAATTAAACGGGAGCCACCTGGTTTTTATCTTTTTATAAATCAATGTTAGAAATATTAACAAACTGACTGATGTGGAATGAATGTGTTTAAATTGATCAAAGTTTAACTTAGGGATGGAAAATCTGCAGAGTTTGATGAAATAAAGGTTTCACAGTACAAGGAAAACACCTTATTTTCATTGTGGTTGGATTTAGACTGGGTCTTAAAAATCAATCATTTGGACCTGAACAGTTTTTCTGCCTCTGAGTGTCGTCTAATGTTTTTGGTGTTAACCAGCTTTAGGCCTGCAGACTACAAACCTCTTATTTCAGTCACCCCATTAGTGGATTATATGTTTTCTTCCACCACTCACTACTTGGGACACATTCCACACCTTAACAGCGACGCGTGACGCAGCAGGTCGAGGCACTGTGGGAGACATACTGAGCTGTATCCTTCCACTTTATAATACGACAGATTAGCCCAAGGCAAAGAAGCTGCATGGACCACCTTACTTGACCATTATTGATCGAGAGAACAGATCATCCATTTATGCAAAGGACAAGAAAAGTGCTAAACATATTATTGATTTCACGTTGAAACATTTGAGAAGCCAGACAATGTGATTTATATAAGCTGCCTACGTTTGGATTTATATAAGTGTTATTTTGGACATGCTTTTAGCACAAAAGTGGAAAAAAAACATCTTGCTAACACTAAAAGAGAAGGTGAAGTTTAGTGTTGGGCCTATAAATAAAAGCTGTGTAATGTGTTAAAAACCTCTGTGCAGCAAAAGAAGTAGGTATGATCAGTATGAAAGTTTTAGTACTGCGCTGCAGCTCAGATCTTTTTGAGCCCACAATTAAATGCTTTTGAGAAATGAGTCATCTAAGCACTGGTATTTTCAATTAGGTCTGCCCTGCTTTCTCCATTCTCATCCACAGCTATTTAAAAACAAAAGAGGCCCAATGATGTGATCCTTGTTTCTTTACAGGAATTCTATGTGAAGCTGTGCAGTAAATGATGCCAGAAGGTGTCTGCTGAAGATCTAAGTCACAGTAGTGCAAAGAATTATTTTATTCAATATAAATAACTTTAAACAACAAGACAACGTGAAATATATTCATCAAAATAAATTGAAAATTGTATTGCAAATGGCACATGAGCTGTAGGCTAGGTGTGACACTTACAGTAAATTACAATCATCATGAGCAGGAGACTGTGTCTAAGTTATTTTATTTGAACCGGATCCGTGTTCATGCGAGTCACACTCTCATCCTCTGTATCACTTTCTGCTTTGGATGTAGTTTCCTAAAATCTTCATCAGCAACTCCGCCTCCTGAAACAGAGTCAGAAGCATAAAATTAAAATCTAAACTTAGAACTTATAAACGATTTTATTACAAAAGTCTCGACTTCGATGGTTCTCACCTGATTCTTCGAGCGGCTCTCTCGCGTGTCCATCTGCGCTTGTAGCGCCACGCGCAAAAACTCTTGGAAAAGCTCTCCAAGCGCGCTCTGCTCCGCGGGAAGGGCGACTTCCAGCGCATCAACGCCCTGCTCCTCAGCAGAAGGCAACATGGGGGGATCCATCACACTCTTCTTACCCATGAAATGTCCTGTTAAATCAAAGCAAGCGCTCAGTAATTTGAAATTTAATGAAACCTGGAGGCGAAAACCTCTTTTAGTGACATGACATGGAAATCACGTCGTTTTCAGCAAAGAAATGTGGAAAATGTAAAAGTGAATTCTCTGTATGTAGAAATGACATCAAGCCTTACGTGAATCAATGAAAACATGAACGTTTGTTCTACTAGAAATTGGATCAGAAGATGGTTTTTACCTGTAGCCCAAAGATTCCCTCTTGGATTCACTTTAATTTTTGCAACTTTATTCCTAAGCTCAGTCAAGTCGAAACTGACAGCACCGGTGAAAGACACGAAAGAAAACAAGACAACGAACGTAAATAAGCCACATTGGCAAAGGTTATTGAGTGTAAATCCCCTCATCTCGACGCGCAGTGGCGAGCTGTCCTCCAGGGCGCAGATTTCCAAGTGTCTGTTGTTGGCTGTGGTTTCAGGAGTCTCATCCTGCTTTTATATTCTCTCCTGGCCGGGGTGGGCTCTGTTTACGCTGCGTGTTCTGTAAATAGTCACTCAACTCATTGTCAGTGTTTGTCACTGCCTCCGGCTGTGCGTCTTTTACGCACCACACGATTCATTTTTACCTCAGGACAGATTGAATGTTGGCTAAATAAATAAAATAATAAAAATGTCAGACACCCAATTGGATGATCAGTCATGTTCCAGTGCGTAAATGCGCACTTAGCTTTAGTGAGTGGTTATATTTTACTGTTGTAAAACCTTGTGTTTTATAGAAATATGTACAAAGACAGCACATGAAATGTTGTTTTTTTAAATATTTGCTCATTTTGAATTTGATTCCAGCCACATGTTTAAAAAAGTATGATTTCCCCATTCCTTTCATTACAACAACAGTTTATTGTTTGTTTGTAGAACACCTGGACTATACCACTGAGTCATAAATGCTAATACAAGTAGATTTCAGTGTGTTCTGAAATAGGCAAGACATGGTGGAGTTTTAACTTAGAACCATGTACGTAGCAACAAACCCTGTTCACTGACAATGGTTTTTAGAGGGGTTTATAATTTCTTGGTTTTGGATTGGTCATGAAATGTGATCTGGTCTTCCCCAAAGACACAACAAACACAATATTTCTAAACTGACAAAACACGTCATGATCTTTCCCGTCCTTATTGAACATATTAATTAAACAGACAAAGTGAAAATATGCAGAACATCAGAACATTGCAAATAATTCACTTACTTTTTCTCGACACTGTAGATATGAGATTTTGGCATTAGATATATTTTTCTCAGTTTCAGCATTTTATATTTTGTCTTTGTGCTAATTTCATTAAAATGTAGGATTCTAAATGAATTAGAGTTTATTTTTATGACTATTATACATGTGTTACCTTTGTTTGGTTGTATTTCAACTTGAGTAAAGAATTAAGTGAAGAAGCAACACATCTATTTGAAGTGGAGTATTTATTAGGGCAGTCACCCTCTACACTTTTACATAGGTAACCAGTAGCCAGCTGAGGACTGTTGGTGTAAATTACGTAACCATATCCATGACATCACCTATGATGACTGATGCTTTCTCTCTAGAGCAACATATAGTATTTTCCTGTCCATATCCCTGCACCTCCCCCCTGCTCTCAGCGCTGGGCCTTGCCCCTTGTGACATGACATTTGGCCAGTTGCAGCATGCAGCATGAATCCTCTGACGCCAGGAGAACCTGCTGATTCTCACTTCTGATTTCGAGCCTCTTTGTCACTTCAGGGTGCTAAAGTTGCATGTTTGTGGAAAAGCTGCAGCTTGTTTATTGCACTTTCCACAACCTTTGGCATTAACACACGTGTGATTTCAGATTTCCTGCACAGCTGAATGTCAGTGTAATTAGAAGATTGTCTGACCATCACGGCTTCACTCTCAGATGAGATGAACAGAGACAGTCACGAGCTTCTGCAACTCTACATCTGGTGGTTTTAATGTTGTGTATAATTTCTTTAAAGATGTGATGGACATTTCCAATTCAGGAGCCAGACAGCTGATTTTCCAGACAGCTGATTTTATTTACAGGTTCTTAGCTGAGACTGTGGCTCAGAATTAATTAGTGTTGCTTTGTTGGGTCACAAAAAATGCAGAAAAAAAACTATTAAAAAAACAAACTCATTCCACAACTGACACTGTGTCACTAACAAAAGGTGATCTTAAACAAGTGAGGGTCTTTAATTTCCTCATCTAATCATGCCTACTGGAGATAAAGGTCAACCACTGTTTTAGTGAGGGACTGCTGAAAATGAAAGCCGTGAAAGCTCCATGTAACTGGGAACGGTCAAAGTCTTTGTAGTCAAACAAAGCCTGCAGCCAGCGCAATCAATTTCAAAGTTCAAGTAGTTTAGTAAAGTGGATTGACAATAAGAGTATACACTGTCCAAAAAAAACGCCACACACTAATACTTTGTTGAAACGCCTTCAGTCTTGATCACGGCACACATTCACCGTGGCATCGTTTCGATAAGCTTCTCATCCATTGCATTAATCAGTTGCATTAATTTTTCACCAAGATCTTGTTTTGATGATGGAGACTCGGACCAGGAGTCTTCTGGAGTCTTCTCCAGCACATCCCAAAGATTCTCAGTAGGGTTAAGGTCTGGACTCTGTGGTGGCCAATCCATGTGTGAAAATGATTTGTCCCGCTCCCTGAACCACTCTAACAGTTTGAACCTGATGAATCCTGACATTATCATCTTGGAATATGTCAGAGAAAAAATCCATTGATTAATAACCTGGTCATTCAGTATATTCAGGTCGTCAGCTGACCTCATTCTTTTGTCTCATAACGCTGCTGAACCTGAACCTGACCAACTGCAGTAGCCCCAGATCATATTACTGCCCCCACAGGCTTGTACAGTAGGCACTAGGCATGATGGGTGCATCACTTCACCCGCCTCTCTTCTTCCCCTGATGCTCCATCACTCTGGAACAGGGTAAATCTGGACTCATCAGACCACATGACCTTCATCATTCCTCCAGAGTTCAATCTTTAGCATATTGAAATCTTTTTTCCCCAATTAATCTCACTGACAAGTGGTTCTCTTCAGGCTACACAGCTGTTTAGTTCCAATCCCTTGAGTTCCCTTCTCATCGTGCATGTGGAGATTGTATGTGTGTATGTGTACTAATACACTTTTACTATTACACATAACCGTGAGTTCTACTGTTGTTTTTCTACGATTTGATTTCCCCAAAATTTAAAGATTCCTTTTCCGACCACATTTCTTCCTCGAAGATGATGTTTCCCCACTGTCCTAGTTTTTAATAATGCGTTGAACAGTTCTTCACCCAGTTTTAGTAGTTTCGGGAGGCGCTTACCTACAGTATTTGCTCAGTTAGATCCAGGTGGTCACTTTATTTTTGGGACAGGCAGTGTATGTTGATCCATACTACCGCATGACTACTTGTTGATGTTGGACAGGCTCCACAGAATTCACCTTGACTGCCAACACTAATATGCTCAGATTATGTAAATAATGAGGAGAGTAAACTGTTCAGCGCTGACAGCACAGCTGCCCTACTCCAGTGAACTTTAACTTTGAGCTATCAAACAAGTTGCATTACACCACCATTACATCATCGTATTTACAAAGAAAACACAGGAGCTATAAATTCATCAGAATCTGACTTGATACCGAGTTCACTGAAAAGTTGGACAGTGAATTCTAAATAAAAGTCATACATGTTAACTAGTTTCCTACTAAACAACAACATAACAGAGGGCATTCACCTTCTACAGTGGCTGTTCCTGCTGAACTGGGGACAAGATAAAATGAAAACAATCAGGAGTGGATGGTAACCGGATTTCATATTTAATATTATTCATTTTCAGTTGTCATAAAATACTTCACATATCTTTTTCAAAGACAATGACTGGACAGAAAAGTAACAAGACTTAATTTATCTTTAAGAATGCTATTTCACATTCTGAGGATTACAAATAAAGATCGACTTCAAACTGAATCTAATTGTGTTCCCTCACAAAAATACTTTTAAAGCTCGGATTTTTCAAATGTAAACACCCTATCCACGTTTCTACAAAATGTTCAAACAAATGGTACAAAAGAGTCAGTTGGGTTTGACAAAGTCTAACTTAATTCTGTTTTGAAAGGCATGACTGAGGTTTCCTGGACATAGCTTAGTCTTCTTGAGTCCTGAAGCCTGGGTATCTCACTCCCGATGGACCAACACAAAGAGACCCAGCATGAAGAGGACAGCATACTGCAGAGTGAAAACACAGGACATGTAGCACATTAGAAAGCTACACTAGCACATATTGTCAAGTGGCACCGGTGCAACGGGGTCGACAAACTTACTTTGAACTTGGGGTAATCGTTCATGAGAATGGTGACAATTCCAATATATGGCACAAACCTGGAAATGATAACAACATTAACCATCAATACATTTTATTCAAGCATCATATCAGTTTGCATCTGATCAAACTGCTACAGCAGACAAAAGGTATAAAGTACAAGTCCTCTGGAGGTTTACAATTCATTTTTAAAGTGTTGTTTAAAGTGATTTTAAATGTGCGACTTCATCGGGAAAGGTTGTTCAGGTTGTGGTTCGCGCGTTGCTGCAAGGTTAATCTTAAAGAATGGAGGCAAACATCAAACTGTTCTCTTGTGGGTGTAGTTAGCTAGTTCCCATGTTTGTCTTTACAGTAATGTCTACTGGTAATCAGGGCACCAATGCTTCGGGCAAGGTCAGGGATGCTCTGTCATGGCAGCAAACTGCAGAGGTTAATTTCATTCAGTTTGTGCATTTCAGACAGTTTCATAATTCTCAATATTTAGTTATTAAGAAAATACTTGTTACCTGCAGGCCAGGTGCACTTCTTATGAAATATTATTAGAAGACACCTTTCACAAATTAACATCTCTGGGGCTCAAATATAAACCTAAGGATTCACTTTGTTCCCTGTCCATCTCACACATCTGGACAAGTGCAGATGAAGAGGATGAACTGCCAAAGTCAGACCTCGTTCACTATAAATTAACTAGCAATGGTAAAAGACCAGCAATAATCCCAAATCTAATACAGTGAACATGTGAAAGTCCTGCTTTTTGAACTGAGAGAACAAATGAGCTGTCATTCAATTCCATCAGTGAGCAACAAATGTTGCTTTTATTGTCTCTACTCACATTAAGTTTGAATGTAATACATGTCTGACAGTCAGAAACAGGTTTCTGGTCTCTTCTCTTCAGGAGAACAGGTCATTCAATTATTAAAAGCGTTATTTAAATATCTGCTGCTACAGTTCTGTCTGAACGCTGTACTTACCCTCTAGCTCGTCCCACCACATCCTTTTTCTCCAGCCAGTGTTGCCCCTGTTTGTACAGTCCTCTGTCATCCACTGAATTGTTGTCCCCTTTGGTCAAGAACTTAATGTCTCCATTTTCCCTGTGGGTGAATTATCAGCATGATTTATAGTAGTCTGGATGGATGAAGGTACATTAGCTTCTCTGAGCATTTTTAGATTGCTTTCCAATACAAATCAACAGTATGAATGAGACTCTCAGGTGTGATACACACGTCATATTTAGTAAAACTGAGAGTTTAAATTAATTATTAACACCAGTAATACCACGTAGTCCTACTTTTCATGGATCTTCAGTACTCTGTGTACTATTGGGATCTCTCTGCCTTCTATCCTGAAGACAACGATTTCTCCGACTCTGATGGGGTCCTCTACCCGGTTAGTGAGAAACAGCAGGTCTCCTCTATGGAAAGCTGGCTCCATACTCCCACTGAAACGAATGGTCAACACACATTTTTAAAACAGGTTAATATCACTTAATTTATATAATTAGGACAGTTTAAATATTAGATAATAATGTGCTGCAACAAACTTTAACAGAAATGATCCACAACTTGTAGAAGCACGGCTGGGTTATAAAGAAAAACATCTGGAGGGTGCTACAGCTGGGTGATAAGGATTAAAAGTAGCTTACTGTCTTCACGTCTAATGCAATAAAGTTCATTTTTTGTCATTAGGCCTGATGCTGGACACAGTGGACACTATGGTCTTCTGTTGTTGAGCAGGAATGACTCTGGGTGTGGGGTCTGGTCCACCAGCACTTTCCTGGGTCTAGGCCTTTAAGGCTTGCATTGTGCATCCTCTAAAGGATGGCACGGCCTCAGATGGTTAGATAAAGATTTTAAAGGCACAATCTGCAGTGCACACTACTGCTTCCTGCTCTGCTTCCTGTCAGACTTTAATTAGCCAAAATCTTTCTACACTACTGAATACCTCTGACCCTTCCTTTCCACCAGCTGTCACTTTTATTCTGTCATCATTTGCTTTATTTATTTATTTATTTTTATCTATCTCCACTCTTGATGTACTGGTGTCCTTGGCTGCAGTAGCCCAGACATTAGCGCATCAGCCAAAGATGTCTGCCATGTAGGTCAACCTGACCTGACATGACTGTAACTTTGTTCCAGTCACATGACTTGTTCAGCATGGAGCTGTTATCATTATCACTGGCTTTTCATAACTTCAACACTTACATCGATACAAGCTGCAAACTATGAAATCAATTCTGCAGGAGAAATATGGAATTTATTCTGCAGAGGATATTCCTGATTCTGCAGTTACAAACAGAGAACCCACAACCACTCGATGATGTAATCAGTTATTCTCTGCAAAATGCTTATCTTTATACAGACCTCACAGCCATAGGAAGCTCTTTGTTACGCAGGGGAAGCTACTTAAATTGCAACAAAGACAGAATTTACTGACCTGAGAACTACAACTATAGGACTTTCACTGCCAGTGACAACCATCAGTCCCTTCCAGATCATCAGCGCAGAGGAAACAATCATACCAAAGTTCAGCACCTGGTAATAGAGCTGCAAAGAAATTCATTTTTAATTAATAAACACACTCAGTTGACTGCTTATTATGTCTAAATATACAACAATAAATCCTCCTTTGATCAGGTGATAATCAGTTTTTGATCTGTTTTGTAGACGTGGTTATTCAACCTTCAAGTTTGTTTAATCCTAGGAATTATAAAAATATACAAATGCTGGTTTTATGGCCCTGCTAAGCACATCGTCACAGAACTTTCACAGCTGATGTACATCAACAAGTTTAATATGATTCAAATCAGGTCTGTGTCTGCTACTGATTTCTATCTGAGTCATCAGTCATATAAATGGATTGGACAAAATAATAGAAACAGCTGTCAGCATAATGCAATAAAATTCAACAGCACCACAACCTGCAGTACAGCACAGGCTCCAAAATGACCACACACAAATCAAAATCTCTAAAACAGCTGCAGCAAAAACAAAGAGTACCTCATAATCTGTAATGTAAGAGTGACTCCAGACCAATTCAGCAACACTTAGATCGGTCCATCATGTATTTCATGTAACAGTAAAGTCAGGCTCCACTCATATATCAGTTTTGCTCTGACCTCAAAGTATCTCCATCTTTCTTCTGAGCAGACAGATGTTTATACACAGTTTATACACTCTACAAGGATGTTGACAATCAGCCTATTACATGATGCCCGTGAACACTCTTTCTTACTTCTATTTTATAATGTGTCTCACTTATTGAGATTAGATTCTGTCACACAGTATGATCTGTGCATGGTGCTGTTGTATTTCTCTTCATCTTAAAGCTCGACCGAATAAAGTGTCACGAATGTGCTCGAAGAAGTCAGGTTTTCAAACAGGCCGCACTATTTAAATAATAATATCGCATTCAGACCTTTATCAGACTTTATTTAATGAGCTGTTATAATCAAAAATATTTAAACGTCAAATAGATTAATAATGATCAAACTGCTACAGAGAGTGTTCTCAGTAGACACCGAATGTGAAAGTAAGCGGTTACCCTCCTTTTTTCTAATGTGTGATGTAATAACATTGGTGCCTGTGATTTCCGTTTGTTTTGAATCAAATTACATTTCAGTAGACTTTTCTGACAAAGTGAAATCAAATCAAATTAAATGTAATAACTCTCCCCGAATATTTTTAGGACCTTTGTGAGATTTTTGTATAATTTTATTCATTGTTAAACCACGTTTTGCATCATGTCACCACTATTAATCATCTGTATGTGAAAACCTGCTTTGCTATAAACATACTTCAGATTTTAAGTCTGATTAAAATAAAATAGTTATAAACGTGTAGTTTGAACTAAAACTTTGAAAATCCATTTGAATTAAAGGGTTTTAACAATCTTTAAGGAGGAAATTTGACTTTTTTTGTGGGGAAAACTATAAGAAACAGTTGAATGTTCAGGTATGTTATTTTCTATCTATTCATCTATTTATTCATCTATTTATTTCTCTATTTATCTATTTTAAATGCACGACTGGAGACGAACGACTAAAACATCTGGTGCGGAACTGTAGCTAACACTGCTGCATTAAAATGAGGGAACTAGCTAGCTTAGCTACACTGAAGTCAGGATTATAGTTTTTCCTGGAGGCCAATATGCTTCAAATCGAGGGAAACCTTCTGAAACACACACGGGCACTAACTGTCCTCTTTGTGGGTCGCTAACAAGTGACACGACCGGCAGCAGCGTTAAAAAGCGGTCGGCGGCTAACGACAGTGAACGTTAGCTCTGCGGTTCCAACACAAAGACAGTGAAACTAACGTCCCGGTACCTACCTGCCGCTTATTCATGCGACGAACATCGTCGAGAAAATCTAGAGATAACATCGTTGCAAATACCACTATGTAGACTAAAAGTAAAATGCGCCTAAATCACATTAAAACGTTTGAACTAACGAGCATATGGATGCACCGTCAAGCTGCGAAACTTGCATCCGAAACTTCCGGGTGCGCTCAGCCGGAAGTCCCGCCCACGCTGTGGCTGCTGGGTTGAGGTGTCACTCCGGGATACGAGGGCGAGCGGAGGGGTCCGACCGGGGGCTGCACCGACCAGAACCCGGTCCGACACGGTCCGACCGGGGGCTGCACCGACCAGAACCCGGTCCAACACGGTCCAACACGGTCCGACCGGGGGCTGCACCGACCAGAACCCGGTCCGACACGGTCCGACCGGGGGCTGCACCGACCAGAACCCGGTCCAACACGGTCCAACACGGTCCGACCGGGGGCTGCACCGACCAGAACCCGGTCCAACACGGTCCAACCCGGTCCAACACGGTCCTAACGGGGCTGCTGCTGCTCAAAGTCAAAGTGTGACGGGACTTGTAGTCACTGATCCCGTGTTTGACACTTTTATAAGTTTTTCTGCTCATTTAGTTTCTTTCCTGATCAACACGCTACAAATTATTATTGGCAATAATCACTTTACTTTTTTTAATCACTAGTTAATTATTATTAAATGTTTTATATATAATAATAATATAATATTTATCAAGCATCTAAAAACAAACCTAGTAACTTATGTCAAACAATAATTCCCTCTGATTTGCATTAAGTTATAATAACTCATGCATCATTGTATGCAATGACAACATTGTGCTGCTGTTGAACTGAACTGCGTTACACTGGTGTTGTGTTTACACCTGCTTCAAAATTTGCTCTGTCGTCCCCTTGGACTCAGGATCGGTTGATTAGATTTTAGAGGTCAAAGTTCAAAGTTCAAGAGTCACTGTGACCCCTGACTATGTCCTATTATCATCAACGCTATATCTCAGACACGCCTGGAGGGAATGTCATTTCATCTGGCACCAATGTCCACTTGGACTCATGCCACATATTAGTTTTGGACAGAATCTGCAGCCTGATACTGAAAATGTAGAACAAATATACTTCACTGCTCCGACCGACTGTGGTGTGCAGGTGGGCTTTGTAGTGTTTGACCACTTCTACTGCATCTCTGTAAGCATAAATTACATCATTGATGAATCTTTCTATCATTTTAATCCACTAACACTTTTTGGTATTTAGAGTTTAAAGCGAGTTCCCATTTTTGACCATCACTAGTGTGTAAACGGCTCCACCGTTTCAGGATCATATGTTCTGGTCTCTTTTGAACTCCTGAGACAATAGATAGCTAGAGTTGGTCAGAACTTGAACCAGAACCAAAACAGCTGTTAGTGGATGTAAAACAAAACAATGAGCTGGTAGATGCTGAAACACTCTGAAGAGTTCTGTAGAGATGATAACTGTCTGCAGATAGAGAAACCATTTTGGATTATGCACCATCATGAAACTGTTGTTTTAATGAAAATATTGCTGAAAATATTAAAGCTTTGGAAAAAATCCAATTACATTTTTATAGCCAATATATTACAAATGACAAATTTTCCTCAAACTGCTTCACTAGAATATATGACACCCTCTGTCCTGACAAGCAAAAACTAGTTGTTGTAAGACTTATGACCAGTGATATAGTTATAATGACTTAGTCATAAACCAAACAACCAGCAATAAAAACAATCACTATGCATTAATCATTTATGACACATTAGTGGCTGTCTTTAAGCATCAATAAACTCCATTCTGCAAATAGCACAGTGCATGAAATGAATTTAGGTGAGTTTACTTTCCAATACAATCTTAATTAATACCTGAACTGTCTGATGGACAAGTTTTCATCACTGCTCATTATTAACTGCTTCTTTTTATCAGGGACTACATCTAATTTCCTACAGGAAGTGCATTTGACTGAGTAAATGATAACATAATGAGAGACCATACACCTGAAACCCACCAGCTGATTTTGGTTGTTGACTCAGCCCACGGGGCTTATTAGCCACACATGTGTCACGTGTGTTGGAACCATCATTAAAATGTCATGTTTCACGTTGGCATTTCAATGACTCACACTTAATGATGTTTTTTATCACAAAGTTGATGCAATGTTTTAGCAACACTGTGAGTGAAAATTATTAATGAGCTGGTGTACGTCGTGCTAACATGCATATTAGAAATATAACTAATAAAATGTAACTCTAAATAGTTGAATGTGAAGTTTCTCTATTTATTACAGTATGCTAAAAACTAAATGTATCATCGGCATTAAGGTGTATTTTGATAGTATTACATTAATGTTTGATCCCGAGTTCAATTTTTAAAATGTAATCAAACCACCAACTTTAGATTGAAGTTAACACAAATCCTTTGCAGTTTTGCTTTGAATATAATATTTATAACTAATCAAAACTTTTCAGGTACATGAAAAAAGTTTCAGGGTTCAAGATATTTTAGTCACTGATGATCTGCATCTCTTGTGCAGGTTCTGACTTTCATTTATTTCACATATACAGTATTTCTAATTTAACTTGTTCTGGAGTTCATACTTCCAAATATCCTAAACGTAAACTGAAATCAACAAAGTCGTTTAAATGTAGGATGCTGAATTTCACAGTTGGCTTGTGATGTGTTTATGCACCATCACATTGTTGTGACCTCTTAACCACTGGGAGATGCCGTTGCCATGCTTCTTACGTAGGATGTTGGTGTTGCTGCATATCCTACATGTGTTTTTCTGCACCCCTCCCTCCTTTGAGCACAGGTCAATGAGCTGAGATGATGCCTGTTGTTCTCCTAATAAATATTAAAGACTAGTGTTCTTTAAGCTATTGTTTTCACAAAGAGCACTACAGTACCACTACCACTGAACCACAGCGTGTTTTGAATGTGAATGTCCAGATTCCAGGTGACAGGTGACAGGTATCTGTTGTACATTTTACAGAAGCACCAGCAGCTGTGATGAGTTAATTATCAGCATTATTTACTGTGGTGCTGTTTACTTTCCTGCTCCTGCTCTGCACTATGTGGAAGCAGATCTATTGACCAGCGCTCATCATGTATGCATATACAGTATTTAGACAACACTGATCTTATTCAGATTTAGCCTTTAAATTCTCCCATGAGAGGAAATGAGGTGCGATATGCATCAGAATGTCATTATTTCATAGTCAGCAAAAGCTTGCTGTGATATGGTAGATTAGCTCAGCACTGACAGTCAACTTAGCGATGGCACCGAGACCAGTGGCAGCCTGCGACTTTTGGTGGAATGGAGATAAAACTTTTTTCAAATGCCAGCTAGTCTGTGGCATTTAGGGACGTGTGATCCTTTTCATAAATTCTGCCTAAATGGTCACAACCACCCTGGTCTGCCATTGGTAATTGAGGTCAGCCAGGCACAACAATGACTCTGGGGTTAGAATCACAGGCAGCCTTGTGAGAGGAGCTCTTAGATATCACACCTGCCAACCTCTGTTTCTGTTTTCCCCATGTTTCCATTTGATTTAATGAGCTTGCACTGACTGTAAATCCCATTTGTGTCGCTTGTGTTGTACACATAGCATCTGTCTAAATGTAAAGATATTATTCTGTATCATGAAATCGACATGTCCACCTTCTGTCTACTCTGTTTTACCTATTACTGCTGTTATCTGTTCATTCTATCAAAATGAAATATGATGAGATCTTTTGTGTGGAGCATGGTTTTACATGTTGGCACACAATGAGTCTGAGAGCTGTAAATGTGTTTAACCTGCTAAAGATTCAGGCTCTGAGTGGTAGAACTTCACATTAACTCAACATTATGGCTTAATAGATGAAATCGCAATTACTTAGATCTAAATATACAATATGTAAAAATATAAAAATGTCTACAGATGGGGACTAACAATTCTCTCATTTGCTGAGTCTTATCATGGGTATTAATGCAGAGATTACTCTGAGCGTTTTAAAGCTTCCCATCAGAGATACTCAGTGCAGTTAGAGCTGTGCCAATGCATCTTTCCTCTGTATAATTTCCCTGCTTCACCCATAATTTTTTCCTCTAATGTCTTGGAGGAAATAGTGGGATTAAGGTATGTCTCACTGTCTGACGTTATTCCTCTCAAATCAGACAAATGTGATTTTTAAAAAATAGATAAAGATACTGAAAACGTGACTGGATAAGGCGAACATAGGATATTTATCTATTTTCTATATTTCCAGCAGTCAGTTATACTATTGTATATAGTTCTTGACATTTTGACTATTGCAATACGACAAATAATACGATAAATGTGTTTTTGGAATAAAGAACAACGAGGATTTTCTATGACATACATGACATATATAACAGTATTCAGAGAAACTGACAGAGAAATATTTCATTTCACAGTGCAGGAAACGCTGCCTAACTTTTCATCAAGGGTACGGTGACTGAACTGTCAGTAGGTGGCAGGAGTGTCTCGTTTCACCATGGGCCAGATCTTCCCCGTGTTGTTATCATGCCTCAGTCACTTCAGTCAAGCCACATGCCATCTCTCTGAGTCATCTTGGACCGTGGTGCAGATCGTCCACACATGCAGCCTCCTCTTCTGAACAAGGATCAGGTTCAGTATCATGTGGAATAAATAACACTACAGAACTATGATTTGATAAGAAACTAGTGAATGAGACGTATCAGACGTCAGTTTTGTTCCGTTCATGGTTTCATATGTGATAAATAGTAGCGTGTAACAAGTGTAGACTGTGCATTCAAAGCTTCACACATGACTGTCTGTCTTCTCTTCTTTGTCCTCCTGACACTGTCTAACACTCTCATGCTGCTGGCCTACATCAAAAATGACACTGAGTGAGATTTTCTGGTGTGTGAAGTGCACATTTAGCTTCCCGGTGTGTTCACACGTTTGCATCAGACAACGTTTACATAAACGGTGACTCACTAATGACTGGAAATCACAAATGATTACCATGATGAACTTAGCCTTTCACCCTGTAAACACACACTGGTTGCGAGCAACACTTTGTTCTCTAATTTCAGTGAAGGGATCAGATTTGCCCCTGAGTGGTAGCTCTATTAAACATGCAATCCCTCGAAGAAACAGTAATTTCATAGTGTCTTTTCTCACGTTGTTCATAAGATGCTACAAATCATGTGGAGCAGTTAATTCTATACAACATTAAAGACTCGTTGTGTCTCCAGTGTGTCTGTTCAACTATTAAAAGTTTGTCTTCAATGTTGATTGTTCATGGTCCCCAGACAACAGATGCTACTTTGTGCCTTAACCTCTAGCGCCACCATCAGGTCCATAGTTGTGGTTCATAATCAACAGTTATTGGATGGATGGATTATTACATGCCTCCCTCAGCATGAAGCAGAATAGCGTCAATGGTCCTATCACCTTTCATCTAGCATCATAATTAGTACAAAATGTAAATTTAAATAGTTTGCATGTTCTCCCTGTGCCAGTTTGGGTTTCCTCTGGGTACTCGGGTTTCATCCCATAGTCCAAAGACCTGGAGTTAGGTTTATTGGTAACCTGAAAATTACCCAGAGGTGTGAATGTGAGTGTTAATGGTCGTCTGCCCTGTAACAGACTGGTGACCTGTTCAGGATGTAACCCATCTTTCACCCAGTGACAGCTGGGATTGGCTCTAGCACCGCCGTGACCCTTAACAGGATAAGTGGTCCAGCTAATGGCTGCAAAACTAAACTAAATCAGTTGCTTTGTATTTACAGTAGTGGTATTTGGCAAATATGCTACCTTCAAACTGTGAACTCAAACTGAAAACTCACCTTCTAAACATAAGACTGTAAGTGTTGTGATATGGTACTGTGTGTAGAGCTACACATTCTCTATGCAGTTGTATCTGTTTTAATCTCTTGTCTATTTCTATTTTCCAATATGAAGCTTTGATTTTTGGTTAAGTGTCATGCAGGCCTTGTAAATCCTTTTTAAAGCCCATGGGAATTTTGCATTCATTAAATTATTTCTACTCTATGTCGACCAAAGAGTGATGAGTGTTGATTAACTTGTTGTTATAATGTGTTTTTATAGTGCATACTGTGTGTTTTAATACCGTCTTTATTGTTAAATTGAGCATTGTGTATTGTAGGACAGCAGTGGGAGCACGGCTGTGATGTCGCTCTTCTTTTTCATGTATTTGCACAACTCATTGTCTAAATTTACATTTTGTCTTGTTGTCTTTGTTCCAACATCATGTTCATGCTCCACTTTCACATACGTTATGGAAGGATGCGTCAGATAAAAAAGTTATTTAAACATTTGGATGAAAATTGTATAGACCAGTTAAAAATGTTGCTGTACTTAAATAGTTTGAATGACTCAGCCTAAATATGGCAAACCTTTACATAACAGTCAACAGTCATGCCATAAATAGTGAGTGCATGTCAGTATGATGAGAGAAAGAAATGTGAATCCTCTCAGATGATAAGAGTCACAGAGATAACACTGGGTTACTTATCAGGTGATATATATGATAATGAGTGAGAGCTGATGTCAGATAGACTAAGAGAGATGGCTTTCATTACTCAGCCCACTCCACAATATGCTAATTTCTATTACAAAGGACACTGAATGTAAAAAGCACGTCATACAGCTTCTCTAAAGGTGAAACATATCTTTTATTTTACAGTCAATCACATTCAACGGTGCAGCTTCTTAAAATGCAGTGCAACATAGAACTGCAAGTAAACATGACAGGTTACAATACAAAAGCGCAGCACCATTAGACACTGTACAACAGTGTCGTGTGAAGCTACATTTGGCTTGATACACTCCTGAAAAAATACACTCCCAGCCTTTAAAATGTGCTGTAAAACCATGGTTTTTAACAAGTTCGACTACAAAAGAAAATGTTTGGTGCTCTTATGACACATACAGCAGATAACTTATAAAGCCAGTTCAGTCCAAAATGTTTTGTGTAGCACAAATATATTGACCTGAAATAGGCATCCACACTCTGTGACCAGTGGTACATGGATTGATAGACTACAAACCCAAGAAAGCTACTACTTACAATACTTACACAACAGCTTTAGCCCTAGGATGTGAACACAAACAGGATTCTCCACAGCATATGAGGGCATCAATCCACAATACGTGATCAGGACAAGGAATGGTGGGGTTAAAATTAAACAGATTTGTTAGATTATTTATTCATCTCTTTCCCTGAAGGGTTTTACGCTTCGTCCTGGAAAGCTTTCTGTAAATATCTGTGATCTTTTAATGTCACATTAAGAGATGTTCAGTCAACACCATCTTAAGTATTTTGGGGAACATCAGCAGCTTTTTGTTTAGTGGGCGTCTTCCTGCCTTCCTGCTCAGCCTTCCTGGGCACTCTGGGGCTGCCAGCAGCTTTACGGCCAGTCTGGGGGCTGGAGGAGCCAGCAGCCATCTTGCGTTGAAGTAATGGGCTCCTGGAGGCTTTCGGCTTCATTGGCGTCGACAAAGAGTCCATGACCTTTAGTGACCTCAGGCCGAGCAGACCACAGAAGTAGTTACACACGTGCTGGGAGGCAAAATGCTCAAAAACTTTGGGATTCCCTTCAACAGACAGACCCTGATGTCTGCAAGAACACACAATAAAAGCCAATGTTACAGTCATGATTAGTATAAAAGTAAATTACCTGTAAAATGAGTTTTTCACAGTATGATTGTGTGAAACAACACAATACAAATATACTGACCCACTCGATTTGACTGAAATTCCAACATTGGTGATCTTAGTGTCAACACCTGCAAAACACAGCATGTAATTACTTTATTTTTCTGTCGTGTGCCGTTCTTCTGGTAACAGAGGACGTGACAGACATGTGCACTGTCACATAGACTCCTCAAAGATAAAACTCTGTCGTCAGAGTTTGCGTTTCTCTGCTGAATCCAGGTGACCACCTACCTTCTAGCCGAGTTAGCAGCAGATTGCCGCTGGTCCACTGAAAGATCCAGTGCTGCAGGGCACAGCATTTCTGCCCCACCTCAGAACCTGTCCTCATGTCTAATCTGCCTGTGTGATCCAGGAAGGAGTATTTCTGATAGACTCCTGTCAGATCAGCCTCTACTGTGGCATAGGGGACTGTGTTTGCTGGTCTGTACATCAAGTAGACTGGGATTACCCTGTGTACCAAAGAGCATCATGATGTACACTGCACATATTGTAAATGTTCCACGCATCATGAAGGGATGTTAATTGTTGATGAAGATTAAACTGGTTTCACTTACTCAAGTGAAGGCCCAAAGTTTTCAATTACTCTTGATTCTGCCGAGAAGATTTTGCAGTATTCACGAGCCAGGTTCTGAATTTTACACTCCTGTAAGCAGAACATTGGAGAACAGCCAGTAAAGATAAGCTCAACCTACATACAATAGGTTTGTTGAATATTTGTTTGATTAGAGTAATCCTACGTGGGCGGCAGGAAAATCAGCTGACTGATTCACTTTAATGCTGGAGTTGTTAGTGGAGTGACGTGTTTAAATAGAACAGACATGAATATTTTACAAAAATCCAACCTGTTTGATGATTTCAAGGTTCCTGTCTATAAGGCTGCTTTCTCCTTTGCCTCCGTAGGTGAGAGGGTTGCGTACTTTAATGATACACGTGTTACCAGACTCAAAGACTGGCTCCAGCCCATAGATGACTTTTGCCCTCCAGACTTTATGAGAGCAGCCATCACCAATATGAGATTCCTGCATCATTATACGGCCAAATAATCTGTTGCTCCAGACACCAGAGTCAGCCACACCCTTGTTAAATATCAGAGGTGTCATTTCGATTTCCTCACCAACTGTGTGATAAGAACAGGCAAAAGAGTAGGAGGATGTCAGTGAGATAAGCGTGTCGGGCAGGTGCAAGAAAAAGTGAACCAAACCAAAGTCTTCTCTTACCACCGAGGTCTTCACGAAGGGACATTCCTGCTAAAACTGAAAGGAAACAGAAATGAGAAATGCTGAAGACAAGCAACACAAAGAAAAGGTACTAATGTACTGTAAGGTAAAGGAAATACATACTCTCTGTACTGAGTAGCAAGTCTGTTGAATCTGTGCCATAATCATTTGTGATGGAGCATCTGTAAACTCCGGCGTCTTTGCATGATGCTTGAACAATGGCGAGATTGACCTGAGTTTCATCCCCTGCACTGGAAGCCAAACAAACGACGATGCAGACTGTTTGAAATAATGTTGTTTTTTAAATCTGTGTGTTCATTTAAACATTATAGTCGTGTGGTGGGAATGTGCCTCAGAGTTACTCTGAGAACTCACGTTCTCTTAATCTGAACAATCTCCGCTTCATTCTTGTACCATTTGATTGTAGAGTCACTGAGAACATTGAAGAACTGGCACCACAGTTTCAAGTGTCCCGAGGCATCTGCAAAGGTTTCGCTTCTGATCTTACGAATTACCTGAGGAGCTGGAGGGAGAGACACACGGCGCAGGTGAAGACACACACTGCTCCAATATCAAACACCCTTAAGGGATTCAGTCATACTGTTTGTGTGCACTACATAGAAAAAGCCCCTTGGCTACGTGATGAAGCCTATCTGTACCACTGCAATCGTGCATTGATTTCATACTAAATATATATACGACAATATACTGCACTACTTTAAAAATGTATTAGTTATTAAAGAAAGAAACACATAAATTGTCTTGCCTGTTAATAATAATGGGAGAGTAGTGTCAACCAATAACACGCGGAGAGATTTTAGTGTGAATGCTGCTCTTTAGTGTACTTAGGTATATATATTTCAGTTTTAATGCACTACATACATACCACATCACCTGACATTGACCAGGTATGAGTGAATGTGGAGTAGATTAAACAAGGTTTTGTCAAATTGAAACCACTTTAATTCACCAGTCTGTGCCCCCTCTTTCTGGTTAAAACTCATTAAATCTCATTTTTATGCATAGTGGACCAATTAAATTTGGTCCACATTAAACGAGTCTGAAAAGATTTTGTAATCAAACTGCAAATGACTAAACACGGTGTGTTTGTGAGCAGAACCAGCACAAAGATCATTCTGATTGCTGCAGCAGGAAGAAACAAGTAAATGGTAAATAGTGTGTGACTAAATAACTTGAAATAACAGCTACAGATGTGTAAAAGCAATTCTGCAGGGATGGGAACAGTGTCACTGTTATAGTGATCCAACAAATCTCAGAAATCCAGCACTGTCCTGTCCATACTGCATGTTTTGTTTAAGAAATCCCTGTGCAAAGTGCTGGATTTGGTTATAATGAGTAAATAACAGTAAGGAAATCATTTTACCTTTAAATGGGTTGTGCTTGTTCTTGTCAGCAGGTTTCTCGTCTGTCTTTGGGGTGTGCACCTCCTCTGTGGGCTGCTGGTTTGGTGCTTGAGTCTCCAGTGCTGTCTTCCTCCGGCTGAACAGTGGAGAACGCCTTTCTACAGGAGACGTTCGCTCACCAGGTGGCTGAAGCAGAGGCGACCGTCGAGACAAACCTGGAGACGTGGAGAGGCTCACAGGACTGGGGGACAACTTGCTGCTCTGAACTTTCTGAGTTTGGTTTTCAACTGGTGATGTGGCCTCTGTGGCTTCCTCAGGTCTATACTTGGGTGTGAGGATTTTGCGTCGAGCCCCCGAGGCCAGCTCTTGTGGAGTAGCAGAGGGAATAGGAGAAACACAGTTTCTTCTCTTTAACGATGGACTGGCCTCAGGAGTTGGATTAGATGGAAAACTCCTCGACCATAGAGCTGTCCTGCTGAAGAAGCTGATTCTTCTGTTTCTCACTTTCAGTGGGAAACAGAAGTTGTTTCACTGAGCTGCTGTTTCCATTGTGTCCTTCCACTGTGTATTGATCTAAGAGTGCTGCACTATTCATTTCAGTATTCACTCTTTCACTTTTACTGTTGAGTTTAATTTCTGGAGTTAACTTTTCTATGTCTTTGAGTTGAACTGGTTCATCTTTGGTTTGCTCCAAAACAGTAATGTTTGAAGTCTGACCACTGGACTTCGTAGGACTGACAGTTAGGTCATCCTCAGAAGCTAAAGGTTGAAATGTGAGTCCCACAGTTTCCCCCTCAGTGAGTGAAACAGCAGGATAAACTAGTGGAGTTGATGCTTCAACGTCCTTGCCAATGTCCATAACACTTTCAGTAGATTTTTTGTCACTGCCATGAACTCCTGTGGTCTCCAGGACAGATACAGGAGTGACCACAAGTGGTTTTTGTAAAGCCTGAACAGGTGGGGAAGTTACACCTTGAGTTTGGACTTGTTCTGAGTATGTATTGAGTTGATGGTAAATCTCCATCAGTGTTGCTTTTATGTTTGCTGGAGGAGAGTGATCAGTTGTTTTCTCCATCTTCCTGTCAGACATCGACTTCTCCACGTCAGGGTAACATTTTCTGTCATCTTCCTTTACTCCCTCACATGTCTCAGTACCTGTTGTTGCAGGTTCTTGTACAGAGTCAGCTTGGACCGGTACAGTGGGGACTGAATTTCCTGGTGTGGAGTCTAGAGCTTTAATTTGTGCTCTCAAAAGTTCAGCGATAGATATGACTTTTGATGCAGGTTTTGGAATTTCTCTGAAGTCTATCATTTGCTCCAGATTATTTGTTAAATGTGGAATAGCAGGCTCCAGGTCTTCAGTCTTTACATTCTGTAATTGTGAACTTCTTTCCTCTGCCGTGTTTGACATCAGCTCTCTCTTTGCAGTTTCTTTCTCTTCATGTTCCACATTTGTTGGTAGAACTGCACTTTCGGTCTCCATCTTTATGATCTTTTCATTTGCGGCCTCGCTGTCATCTTGCACTAATAACTTACCCTCCTCCATGCTCTCTAGCTTCTCATCAACTTGTATTTCTGTCCCACCAACAGACTTTACAGCTGTATCAACTTGGCTTTTCAGGGCAGTGGACGAAACATTACACCCTCGTCTGTTCTCTCCACCACCGGGGCTTTCGAGGGGTGACTTCTGCAGGTCTGTCAAAAGAGGTGTATAGCTTTCACTTGATCCCCTGGACTGATGCCAGGTATCCTGTGTCATTTTGTCAATGGGAGCTTGAAGGCTGCTGTTCAAAGACACGGTCTGGGTGTCGTCTATTGTGATCTCGCTTTTCTTTTGTGGTGGATGTGCGTCCATAATACGCCAGTCAGAAGGAAGCTCAAGGCTGACAGGTGCATCATTCCTGTTCATCTTTGTCTGGGCCTGTGCAAACTTAGGACATAACACAAGCAGAGGTTTTCCATGCTGTAAATACCTGCTCCTTCATCCCTGGCTATGCAGGACATGGATAAACACATACATTTTTAAAAGCAGCAACAGTGTAAGCAGCAACAAACAAAATACACGATCATAGCACAGAAGGACAATTATGAAGCAGAGAAACTATGTAGTTGTGGATGGTTACATGAGAAACCTGTAAATAAATCTGAGGATGCTAAATTAATTATTTTTTTACGTTTGGCATTTATGAATTCATCTTCCTCCAGATCCAGTGCTGTGATGTGTTGAGTAGTGAAACATAAGCAACACTGCTCTGTTCTGTCGGTCTGTGCATCCATGATAAGCATTAAATCTCCATGTGATATGTTGCTGATCTGAATCCTTTATTACATTAACTCAATCCTTCCTGTGTCATTCTATCATGGGTGTAATTAGCCACAATACAGCTCAAATCTCAGTCACAGACACTGCACAGACAGAATAAAGCCCATTCACACGGAGGACTGTTCTTTTACATTTAACTGTGGTCAGAAAGAAATGCCAATACTTTTAAGTGACGCTTCAGGCATGCAATGTTTGGTCCCAGCTCTCAGTGGCATCAGTGTGCAGCCGTACAGCAGGTGAGGTCGACTACATAAGCAGCACACAATATTTTTTCACAACTGAAAAACATACTTAAGTCTTGAGAGTTGTCATGTGTCTATTAAATGCAGTATTAGTCTACAGCAGCAGCCTGTTAGTTTAAATTAGCACAAACAAACCGGAAACACAGGGAAACTGACACCAAAATAAACATTTCAGTACTTTTAAAGCTCACTAATTAACACATGATGTCTGGTTAGATATTAAACTCATTTCCAGTCATTGTGCTGAACTAATCTCATCACCTCCTGCCTATAGTTTCATTTTGTTTAACTCCCAACACGAAAGAAAATAAGAACAGTTTAACTTGTACCTCCATGTACTATTATTACACAGTGTCGTGTTGTAATTACACATTTCTATCTTAAGAAATGCTGCAGTTTAACTCATTCCCTAACTGAACATCTAATATTAAATGCACTGCATGAAGATACAGTACAACTGTTGCAACTGTCAACATGTGCGTCATTTAATTCTTGTCACACACCAGGGCATACTTGTAAATACTATAAATAGCAGCAGGATGCATGTGTTACTGATGAGGCCTGTGTTGGCAGCACAAAGCACTCATGAGCTCATGCAAAAAGACTCGCTCACCTCACTCGGTCGTGCTGGCCGAGACACAGACGCAGTATTTTGGCTCATTTCCTTCTCAGACAGCTGATCTCCAGCCGGTTCACACGGACGAGGAGGTAAAGCAGTCCTGCTCTGATACGGCAAGTCCGCTGACTCAAAGTCTCTGTGTAATAAAGATCCACCAGTGGAAGACTGTGACTTCTTATCAACATCCATAACAGCTCCAGTTTTAGTAACATCCTCCTTTAATGTGTTTAGGAGCGTTGATAAGTTTGGTTGTGTTGGGGTTCTATAAGGACCGTTGTTCCTAATTTCCAAATGTTCTTCTGTATCTTTGCATCCCGTGTTCTTCTCTTGCTCTGCAGCTTGTTTTCCTTCAGTTCCTGACACAGTACGACTTGTGAGCTTTTCTCTCTGCGAAGGTGCAACCCGAACATTTCCATCAACTGAAGGTTTTTTCCCAAGAGTTGCTTCCACTGTTGCTGATTTCTGGTGTTGTTTTGTTGTGTTTCTGGAGTGTGAATCCACAACTGATGCACTGACAACGTTCTCTACTTCCATAACCTCCTCTGAGTTCCCACTAGGCTGTCCTGACTCTGTGCAGGTTGAGTTTTCTTCTTTCGCCCTTCGCTCCTCAGATGCCCTCTCTCCCAGTGTGTCTGCTTTTGCAACTTTAGCACTGTTGGAAATTTTGATCTTCTTCTTTACAGAAGGAGTTTTGGGTTGGTGTGCAGTGAAAACCTTCTGAGCAGAGTCATGTACGTATGTCCCACCCTTGTTTTCATTTACAACTCCATTAGTTAGAGCAGATTCAGCTGGGAGCAGTTTTTCTCCATCATCCTCAGTGGTTTTCTGCAGCCTGGTCTCGGTCTCTGCAGCCACACCCTGGTTGCTCTCCTCATTGCCCTCGTCCTCTGTGGAGCTGGGTGTGCTGAGAAAAGCTTCCATTGTGGAGCGGCGTTTCCTCTGCGTCCTCTCTGGGCTCATGGTTCGCCGTGGCTCCAGGTTTTCTTTACCTTCTGTTTCCCGGCGTCTGTGCTCAGCCTTTTGTTTGATCTTGGCAAAGTAGCGCTGGTGGATCTTAAACTCGTTCATTTCACCCACCTCCAGAACCCCAGAGCAGGACACAATACCTTTACTGTTGCTGGCTGAGGCCTGGTATATAGCTGCGTCCTCCACAGTACAGCTGCAAAGATCAGACAGAAACAGAAGTACTGTAAGTCCAGCTGCTGAAGGAAACCTGCTATGCTGTCTAAACTCTGTTCAGGGTTGTTGTTGCCTCCATCAGAGTGTGTAGTTACATAAATGCCTTTAAAAGCTAATACAGCGTCAATCGTGGCAGCAAGTACAGACAGAAGTCATATTCCATACATACATACTTGTAAATGTGCAGGGAGTGGGTTTGTCCATTGCGGAATAGTTCATATTTAGGCAGTCCACAGTATCTGTCCAACTGCACGTCATCCTTATACCACACAACCTGAGGGGTGGGGTATCCTGAAAAACAGGATAAGGACAAGAATATGGATCACACATATAAGGAGTGAGGCCACACATACTCTAAAACAAAGCTGTTAGAAGCTGCTAGAAGCAGTACCCACCTGTAACCACACATGAGAACTTCACATTGCAGTTCTCAGAAACAGCTCTCGACTTCAGGGTTGTTTCAAATGAGGGCTGCGTTTCTTCAGTTAATTGTGCAATTACACTGCAGAGTGTACTCCTGTCCAAGAAACAAGAGCACGTCAGAAATTTTTCCATATCTAATGGATGATTGATTTTTTTTAATCCAGAGGAAAAGTCTTGACTGAACTATTTATGTGGTTGTGTGAACTGAAAACTTTAGTCAGCATAATGGTCCATTAGTGTTGAACAAACATTAATATGATGTATAAGTTTCTAAACTGAACACTCTCTGAAAACTGTGTTACTCTCTTTGAGCCTCATCGGAGTCACATTCTTCACATGTAAACACGACTACATTTCTGATTAAAACTCTAGATTTCTGTATCAAACACTGTAGAAAGGTACAGCAGACCCTATGCAGAGATACCTGGTCATGAAAAAAATTATAAAACAATGCTCTCCTCATATTTTTTATGCTGGGGATATAAATCATCACCACCCTGGGAGGGGTCTGCTGCAGTCCAGCATGACTAACTGTGTGATAATCCCTTTGAGAGGTCTCATCAGGTCATATGACACTATACACACAATTTCACAAATATTAAACTGTTTAATAGATGTAAATGTGGAAGAAACATGACAAACATACAGTAACATACATTGTTGAGGGTGGAGGACGTTATCACAGTCCTTCTATATATTACATGCAGTTGATCCATGTCTACGTCAGTGTTGGCTCACTGTACAGTTTAGAGATGCCATTACACTTGAAGACATGATAGTTAACCAAACAAAACAAGACACTAATCCTGAAGACAGTCACACTTCTAAATAATATTCCAGTGGCCGACACACATATCACCCTGATATTGTTCATTACAGTCAAATCAGACCTTCAGCAAATACAAGAAAATTAGTTTTAAAATAATATGAAGGATCGTGCTGCAGTGATAACACACAAAGCATCAAAGAGGCAACATCATGGTCATGTTGCTCAGATAGTTGCACTGGCTCCTGTAACTGCAGATATGTCAGAGGAATCTTTCTATTTGGACCCAAAGGTCAGCACCTCATGTCACATGAAGAAATCTTTCCATGGTGTTTTGCTTGATGTGAAATGGGGCCATAACCGAGAACTGCATGACTGCATAACAGAGATGCTGTTCCTAATCAGTAGTTTATATAAACTCTGGTGACCATGGCAACAGACAAATATATAACACGTCACACACATTCATCCCATGTTAAGTTAAGGTTTTAAGAATTGATGGTTAGTATCACAGTACACATGCTACATACTGAGGAACCTGTACCTGTTTTCTGGTCTGACATTAGAAAGGTAGCTGCAGCCACCAGGTCGGCTGCTCCCGTTGACATCATCCCCACTGATGGACCGTCCATTCCCAGAAAAGGAGCGTGCTGTTATCCTCCGTGAACCCATTTTCCACCAGATGAAGGTAGACTCCAGGTGAAACAGACAGTTTGTGTTGTTTCTCTTATTGTTGTTGGTTTCCTGAGAGATTCACAGGAGCTGAAAGTGAACAAAGGTCGAAAACATGAGCTCTAACTTCACAGAACAAACAAAAAGCTTCATTAGATTCGAAGAACAGCAGTCATACAGTTAACTCACCATTCATAAGTTTCTCTCCCTCCTTGGACAGATACCCCACAGCAGCACTGACGGAAGACTCTGTGATTTCCAATCAAACATGAGCATGCGTAGGCTGCTGCACTATTTATAGTCGGCCTGCAAATAGGCACCAGAGCACTTCATCATACTTTCCAAAACTTATCTTTACTTTATAAAAGGAAAAAAGGAGCCCACAGAATGAGCAGTCATGAAGCAAAAGGTCTGAACGTCAAAATGAGAAAAGAAAGTTCCACATTAGTTCCATGTCAAATCCAAGGCCGGTCCCAGATTTCCTATTTTCCCAAATAAAAGGAGAGAATTTAAGAAAAACAGGCGAATGGGTTTTTCTTATTCAGCAAACAATGAACTGCACAAACTCTGGGAAAAGAGGGGCTACTTGAGTAGTCAGGCGTTGGCCTCTCTCCTCCCCAGACGTATTAGTTCAGACTGTAAAGATTCATATGAGGCTGTCAATCAGGAGGATGACGCCATCACTTCTCAACCTCATTCACATGTTGTTCCAGTCGTGTGGAGTTATGATGATCTCTATTTACCAAGGGGTCATCGACTTTAAGCTAAACTACACAAAAACAGCATCAACTGGCTTTTTTTAAATGATAAAAACTTGTGTCAGTAACATCTTATGATATACGTTGGTGGGCCTTCCTCTTCCTCTGGTATTGTCCTGTGAGTGACAATTGCATCAGGTCCCCAGAGGAAAGGCAATAGGAATAGAACAGCCTTATATAGACAGATCCCACTGAGTGCCAAGAGCTGTGGGCTCTTATCTTCACTCATAAACACTCACACACACACACACACACACACACACACACAAACACAGCCTCTTGCACTTACACAGGAGATTTGTTTGTAGTCCTATAGAGGACTTTATGTCATACACTTACATTATGTAATAATGTGACTCTATAGATGATAGATTTATACATGGACCTGGTCGACTTTCATGTCTGTCTTCCAACAAACTTATAGTTCAGTAGAAATGAAGGACAACTTCTAAAGTCAAGAACCAAACACTATAAAATTGCTTTAACCAGTGTTTTAGTTTTCACCTTGAACCTTGGCATGATAAACCTCAAACCTTCCAACTCCTCTTTGAACTGTTTGATGATTTATGGCTTCCTGAGCGTGTTCCCCCATAAACCAAGTTCAAAGAAATCAATCCGAATTATCACTCGTGTTACCATACACTCTCGTCCTGTTACACATGCCTGTGTGCCTTCTGTTCGGCTATTTTAATTTTTTTGTTCCATCCATTCATCATCGTCTGCAACTCCACACTTTCCACTTTTCTTGCCAGAGCGGTGATATACTGACTTGACATTGCTACTATTACTGAAGGAGGATTTTAATTTTATTAACAAGGGCAATTTTCAAACATATTCACCATATGCTAAATATGACAGACCTTATAATATACTGCAAGACTTCTGAACAGCCCAATACATATTATTTTAATGGAGTGCGGTATTTTAGAACAGATTCCCTGAAGAATGCCCTTAGAATATACTGTACCCCCCCCACACTGTGTGATTGGCATGAGCTGGAGAGCTGCACTTGTGTCTCGCTGCCAGTCCCTGTGGAAAACACAGTTGCCTCAGCATGGTCTGGATGTTCTGGATGGGGGAGGAGGGTGTGTGTGTGCAGAGAGATTAAAGCACAACAGGGCGTGGAAACACTACACAGGCCAGGGGTCTTAAACATTTATCGACCAGCACAGGGACATGGAGAGCGGCAAGACCTGAAGGAGGACTGAGTACAGTCAAACACAGGGAAGTCACTGGGGGACAACAATGACCTGAAGCAAAGAGCCGAGTCAACACTAGGGTGGCTTTAAGCTCTGAGTGGTTCAGCCAAAGCCATGACCTGGACCTAAAACCTCGGGTTTTGTTTACGCCATTATCAGACTTTTGCAAAAATAATTGTGCCCCATCAGAAATAGAAGGAGGTTAGAGCAGGGCAAATGTAAATTGTTATAATCAGTCATTAGAGCCAGAGTGGTAATGGACAAAATCAGATCTATGGGACTGTTGTTGTGCAGCGTGTGTGTGTAGAGGTGTGTGTATGTCTGCCAGTGGAGACAGGGATAGACCAAAAGGTATGAAGGAGATTCAGCTCTTCAGTTTCACCATGGTATTTATCGACCAGCTCAACAGCTGTCCAATAAATAGTGACCTTTTAGTGTGTGAGGTCATGAACTTTTCACTCACACCTTCCTCTTGTCGCTCAAACCTTCTGCCATTAAACAAAACTGTTAAATTGAAATAACCTCACCAGTCGTCCAGCGTTTGTGTCGTGCAGCTGGTCGTCACAGAAGTCAGACTGAACGAACGTGAGTGTGGCTTCGTTTGTCTGTGTAATTAAACAGTCGCAGCAGTTGTGTCATGAACAGATGCTGCCTGTAACTTCTCACCAGGTGAAGTCACCTCACCACAGATGCCTTTGTGTTGGATGATGGAGCAATAATGATTTGTCGGCTGACACTGAAGCTGAAAGTAGAACGATTGAAATGAGGGGGTCCGATGGTGTTATCAGAAAATGGTGACAGAAACCTGAACTGACCCACTTTAAGCCACTGAAGCCTGCTGCTGCCCGAGCACCTGCAAACGTGAAGTGTTGGTGGCTGAGTGCATTTATATTAATATAGTGATCTGGATTCATGAAAATATTTCCTACACATGATGCACCTGACGGAGCCTTTGCCCTGTTATTAAGGTTAAAGGTGTAAAAATAGGGCCTCTTTGCTTCATAACATTTTGCTGTTTCTAGTCCTCTTCTTGAAACTCATAAAGTTGGAATGTAAAATTTGAAATCAACTGTTTGATGTTGCTGCCTGTGCAGCAAATAAACGGAGATAAATCACTGCAATTAAGGCTGCATGAAACACCAGCTGCATGGGAACACGCTGTTCCAATCCAACTGGGATATTACAGCAGCCAGATCCAACGTGGTTTGACTGGTGAGGTGTCGACACGGACAGGGAGAGGGGTGCACCCGCGGGTAGAAGCAGATAAAACAGCACATATACTGCTCTACCGACTTTCAAATCGTTAACCCGTTCTAGAAAACAGCAGTTTGAGTCCTGTTGGGGTCGGATGTCCTCTGTGGCCCAGTGCCAGGTGAACCCCCCCTGCACACATGTACTGCTGGACAGCAGACTGTTTTGATGTTTGACAGGTCTCTGTGGAAACTGAGCTTGGCTTTGTACGGCCGTCTGGCCCTCTGCTGAGGCTGTGACATCATCTTCTGGATATTCAGAAACAGGAGATGACTTGACCCCCAGCGACGGCTGTGGGCCCCACACACTGTCACACACATCTTCCCTTTATGTAGCGCCGCACTAAATACAGTCTGCAATCATACAGCATGTTGTCGCACATTGACGACTATAGTTAAAATCGCATGAGAGCAAATTCCCGAGGCACCAGCTGATGGTCACTAAGACATGAGATAAATTTGAATTTATTTTTGAATAAAACACTTTATAGGTGATGAATTTAACTATTGCTCAATGAAGGTAGAAAGTGGCACATTCAAAGTGCAGGAAATTTAAAAAGGTTTTGTTACACTTTTACAGACACGTGATAAAACAATATGTTGTGTTTCCAGTTTAAAAAAGTCTCCTGCTTAGTGCAAAATAGTAATTCACTATTAATTCACTGCTGCTGACAGATTTATTAATAAATGGCTGTTTAGTTAATTTAATCAGTAAATTAATAACATACAGCTGAGTCGAACACACAGGACACATTTATCTGAAGGTGGAATTACAGTGACCTCTTGTGGGAACAGTGAAAGCTGGTTCATAGTTTTTATTTGAGTTGGTTACAAAACCCTGAGATGTCATAAACACTGTGTAACCAGAAGGTATAATAACAATACAGCAACAATAAATAATAAAAGCTGTTTGTGTAAACCACAGTATTCATCTTTACAAAGGTAAACCTCATAAAAGAAACATTATTCACATAACTATCTATTCTAAAATTCACCCGTTTTAATGGTAACTAATGAAAGAAGCAGTAAACCAATGAAACTGAACCAGTTTAGCTTCCAGACCAGACAGAGTTTAAACACTGGAAGAGCCAAACCTGCATCTTCTGTTCGTCTGTGTTATATTAAACTGTCAATATCCCAAAGCTCCATAAACATCTCTCATTTGTCCAAACGTTAGATTTTTCTTTTTTTTTTCATCAGCATGTCAACGACAGATGGAGCCTTGCGCTTTACACCTAGGAGGAGACCATAAGGAGAAGTCTGAGTTTAGTCAACATGCAGCTGCAGTAGAAAAGCAGGTAATTCGGTACGTCTCATAAAAGCACATGACTCGTGCAGCACCTTGTTTTTTGCTGGGTGATTCAGTCGGGTCTGATGATCTCCTGGCATAAGCTAACTTCATTCTCTGGATGTTCTTTTTGCTGACCACCTCATGCTGTACAATAGGATGAGGGTAGTCTTTTCCCACAATGCACCCTGCTGCCTGCTGGATGCTGCGTGGAGCTTTCCAAGGTTCATAGATATATTCTGCTGGGAACTTCTTCAGAAGGGGAAGGTACTTTCTGCAAAGACAGAGTAGAGGAGGGGAAATAACCACACACTAGACTGTAGTACAGGTAGATCTGAGCTCAGCACAGGTATGTTCTTACTTGATATAGGCTCCATTTTTGTCTGTCTTCTTGCCAAATGCAACAGGGGAGTAGACCCTGAAGAACTGGTGGAAGAAGGTACTCGCTGAAAGCCACTGCCAGTTCCCAGCATTCAGAGCCCAGTCGCCATCCAACAACAGATCCTCAAACACCTGCAGGAGCAGAGAAGACAAGTTTTAAAGTGAATTAGCACTTACTCCTATAATACTAGGAACAGTTTAAAAAAACTGCTGCAGCACAACCGCAACTCTTTTTCTCCTATGCAAACCCTGCCACCTACTGTACGTTGCACAAAATGCAGCACGGCTGCCAACAGTTGGGACAGAGACTCGGGGGTGTCATGTTGATGGCAGCTCACTCACTCTTAACTCCATTAGATTTGTTCATCTTCACTGACACCATTTAAAACAACTTATTAACATTCATTTAGCTTCATCTGGGCTCACAAAAGGTTTCCATCACATTACATTGACATTTCATAAAACCATCCTTTAAAAGGGTTTGAAATACTTTAGTAGCTGGTTGAAAATTCTTCTTTCTGTGGCCAAAATAAAAAGAAAGTAAAAAAAGAAAGGACGATATGTGATTTGATTTTGATTATTGCACATGGACAGTTTCGATAAATCATCTCATCCTGTTCTAAAGCAGTGAGTGAATACATATGAACACCTTCTGCCCTTCCTCCCAGCTGATCCACAGGTCTCCTCTGGTTAGAAAACACGCAACAGCATGTCTGGCCAGGTGGTGGATCCAGCCCTCTCGTCTCAGCTGAGTCATGATGGCATCAATGAAAGGGAAACCAGTCCGAGCCTAAAGGAAAACACACGGCAGCAGTGATGGGACTGGATCTCTTTGAAAAAGGATTTCATTAACAGCATGAATCAATCTGAATACCTCTCTCCACGCAGCCAGGTATTCAGCGTTTGTGTCCCAGTCCACCTGAGTGCATGCAGGGTTGCCCTCCATCTTGTTGAAGTTTGGGATTCCCACACTTGCTGTGTAGAAGAACTCTCTCCACAGTAACTGTCCATGAAGGGAAACCGGAGGATGTGAGTGCTTCTTCTGCAAAACACACACCCTATTAACCTTAAACTCGAGAACAGAGCATCAGCTGTGCAGCCTCACTAACACAGTAGCATATTTACAATGTGTGACACTCACCCCCTGGTACACGTCTGTCAGTCTCCACCAGAACGTGCGAGCAGACAAGCAGCCGAACGTCACATACGGACTGAGAACTGTGGTGCTGGGGCTCAAAGAGTTTGGAGACGTTTGGGGCTTCTCGAAGCTGCACACCCATCCCTGAATTATGGGATACATCAGTTAGACAGTGCAGTTTTCTACTGTAACAACGAGGCTCAGTGACGTGGCTGGTTTAGTAAGATGCTACACTAGTGCACAGTCTTCAGTCGAATACCGTTCGTTTCATATGTTCGTCCAGTCTCCTCAGCGCCTCCTGCTCTCCCCCTGGGAACAGCTCCTCTGTGAGAGCTGTGGTGTCGTGGCCGAGCTCCTCCAGCGAAGGGATCCCGTATTTCTTCTCGTGCTTTTCTAAACGAGGGGTTTTCACACCTGTTCACAAGAGATATATTTCAATAAATGAGCACTTATGTGGAAGAATGGCTTCACTGTTAATGAGACTTATTGATAAATAAGAGTCGTCATCTAATATTAACGGTAGCCGTCTACCTTCCATGTCCTCCAGGGTTGGAGGAGGGATCGGTCTCTTTGGGGGGCCGAGACTGTTTGCTATTGCCTGTAGACGTTTGTACGTAAGAGGAGCCGCCCCATTGTTTTCCTCAATTATCCTACAAAGACAAGATCGTGAATAAATATTCACCATCAAGACAGTTTCATCAGTCCAGCTCACGTCCAGTGTAATCCATACCTGTTTATGTCATAAAGTGTGTGGGAGATTTTGTAGATGACCTCGACGCCATGTTCTTTGGCCAGTGCAGTAACTTCAGTGTCTCGGCTCAGACTGTAGGGCTCCGTGTCGTATTCATACGTCAGCTTTGTTATTTTCCACTTGTTGAACAGCTTGGGGAACACCTCGTCTGGTTTTCCTCTCACAACAAACAGCCTGCAGGAATAAAACACACCACCATGAAACTAAACAGTTCTTCTTAAACATTTCTGAAAGTTGTCCCCATGTTCCTACCTGGAGTTGAGCTTCCTGAGGCTGCAGTCCAGGTCCGTCAGGGCTCCAATGAGGAACCTCCAGCGGTTGAGGCCCACACAGGTCTTATTATGGAGGTGAGGATCCAGGATGAACACGGGGTAGAGCTCCTCACAGTCCCTCAGAGCAGCCATCAGTGCTGGGTTGTCATGCAGCCTCAGTCCCTTACGGAACCAGTGTAAACAGGTATGAGCCATGAAGAGATGATGATCCTGTTAACATAGAGGTTTGTCTCAGACTCAGTTACATGTGAACACTCAGTCGAGTGTTTGCATGTTTAAACTGCTCAAATGTAACAGTGAGGTCTTTCATTTGTTTTAAAAGGACAACTTCACAGAATGGATAAACTTTAATGAACTGATTCGCTTCTTCATTCAAATTCACGTCTTCACGTCTTAAACCCACGAAAAACAAACAGCGTCAACACGGATCCACTACAATAAATAAAGAAATAATAATAAATAAATAATAATAATAATCAGCTCTGTTCTTACCCAGTGGTTTTCTTCTTCTTCTTCTTCTCTTTCTTCGTCTTCTGTCTTCTTTCTTCTTCTTCTTCTTCGTCGTCGTCGTCTTCTTCTTCTTCTTCTTCTTCTTCTTCTTATTCTTCTTCTTCGTGTTTTGTAACATTCTCGTTGACTGAGTTACAAAACGGGAAGCTGCTACGTCACAGCAGCAGCAGCCAATCAGAGCAGAGCTGGGCTCGGTCAACGCTGCTACAAAGTTTAAAGATCAAAGAAAGACACGTGAGGTGAACGTGCACCTCCACCTCCACCTGCACCTCCACCTCCACCTGCACCTCCACCTGCACCTCCACCTGCACCTCCAGACACAGCCAGCGGGCCTCCTCCGTCCAACACCCCGCCCTGTGAGCGCCTCACGCCGTCAGCTCGTCGTAGCTCGCCGTGATCGTATAGTGGTTAGTACTCTGCGTTGTGGCCGCAGCAACCCCGGTTCGAATCCGGGTCACGGCATTGTGGAACAATGTCACGGCAGATGAGTGATTTTTAATGAAATCACACAGTTATAAGGATTAATGCCACAATTAAAAGAATGATCTGAGATTTGACTTTTATTTAATACATCAGCCTGAAGAGTCGACTGAACATCATGTTATAAATAAAGGTTTTATATAAATAACACAAACCAGCTGATCCTGTGGTCTGGTCTGAGAAGTGTCTTTACTCTCACTCTTTGATTCCTGCAGGTTTAAAAGTCAAAGATCAGCCAACAACTAAACAGTCCACTGAGTTTCACCATCAGGTGGCGCTGCACGGTCCACAATCCACCAACAACAGTCCATTGTTAAAGTGTAGTTAAAGAGTGTTGTGGTGGCATCTGCACTCTATTAGTTCTACGAGTGGAGTGGGTCCAAAGGTTCCTGTCTGGCCTCATATCATCTCAATTAATTTTTCATGTGATTTCAGAACCAGTGAGGTTGATGCTACAGGTTCATAATCAGGACCTGGTGCAGACAGTGTGTAATTATATTATGATATAAGAACCAAACCGTATCAACAGAATATTATAATGTCGCAAAAATGTAAATTCAGTGTGAGATGTGAATTTTCAGGCCAGCAGACCATGTGAAAGTCAGTAGGTTTTACTTTTAGCTGCAGTACTGAAGTCCAGTACAATTAAACCAGAACATCTCTTACTCTTCACTTTGTCTGATAATGAATAATATTATATTTATTAATTTGGTTCATGTAGGATCATCCACGCAAGGAAAGGTGAAGCGTGTAAACTCTCTTTGATGAGTTTCACATGTTTTATCAGGGTTCACAGAACAGGATTTAAGTTAAAGATACGATGACGTCTAGTTACAGTAACTTAATTTAACCAGAAATCATTAAAAAATGTTTAAACATGACTTTGTTCCAAACAGGTTTAATTTTAAACCTCTAAGTGCATCAAAGCATCAGCTTGCTGAAGGTCTGATGAAGTGGCAGTATTGTACATTTTATATATTTTGTACAACTACTATAGTATGTTAATGTTAATTATTTTAGGTGTGTGTGTGTGTGTGTGTGTGTGTGTGTGATGGGTGTGGTGCGTGGTCTTATTATAAGGACTCTATTCAGTCCCAGGGCAACGCTGACGCCATGTGTAACCCACCCTGTTCAGCAAATACAAATTTACAGTAATTATTATTTCTGTGAGTCAGTGCTGTGTCCGATTCACCTCAGCTGCTGCCACAGAAACACTGACTTCACTGAGACGGAGGAGAAAGATGAAAAGCATGTTTGTTGTCTGTACCTGGAATATGTGGGCGGATGAAGGACTGACTGACCTCTGCAGGTTAATTATGTATGTAATCTTAAATGAGCCGTATGAACAGAGGAGAGAGCTGCACAGAACAAGCTATTGTAGGTTTGTTCTGCATCACCATGAAAATGAAACAAGGCAAAAACGACAACACACGGTCAGTAGAGTCGGTCTTTATCTGTTTATTATCTGTTCTATTACTTTTTTTTCTGCTGTAGTGCTTCTCAAGTCAACATGTTTGTATTTGCATTCAAAGGGAACGTCCTGTAAAATAAACACCTGATCTCTGTTCATCATTCATTTCCATCCCTACAATTCTCCAACTGTGTTTAAAATGGAGTCACAGATTTCCTAACAATCAGCTGATCACTGTGATTTGTAGAAAACATTACTTAAACAGGAGAAACTGGTGCTTTTGTTGGGGACTACTTACAGCAGTGGATTGATACACATTTGGACAGATTGATTCTCTGTCTTTAGTTTATTAATATGCAGCAGGTGATGGTTTGTTTGAAAGAGGCACAGCCTCCGCATCCAGCAACAGTGACACACAACAAGTGCAGAAAACAACAAGAGGCAGTTCACGATGTTATGTTTATGACAAGGTTACTTCCTCTGAGGTTACCAACATGAAACAGATAAGAAGTACTTTGGATTGCACAGCTTCGTGGAAGATGATAGATAGAAAACAAAAGATAAACATGAATAATATAAGAGCTAGCAGAGGCTTCTTCTTCCTGGTTGTGTGTTGCTGATGCTGCTGGAACTTCATACAACAGTTCAGAATCTCCTCTAGTACAACAGTCACTGGCTCAGTCCAGCAGAGACTCTATTACTGTGTGTTACTGTGTATTCACATTTACCAAAGTAAATGCTTGAAACCATTGTCTGTCAAGATACACTTACTAAATACGTGGGTTTGTTTGCTTGTAGGGAGGTCAGATGATGTCCAACAAACCCTTAGCCACTGGAAATCATCTGATAACAATATATCATAAAACTGAATGTGATATAGTTTTAAGATATCAATGTTTAAATCACAAGTTGGACATGTACTACATACAATCACAACTTGACTTTTTGACTTATTTAGTGTGAGATGAAAGAAATGACCCAGAACTTGTTTGTGCACTAAATATCAAGCTGAGAGCTGTTTGCTTAGCTCAGCATGAAGCCTGAAAACAGAAGGCCAGAAACCAAAGGGGGACTCAGATCCCACCAACATCCACAGCTGTGAAACAGATCTACAGCAGACTGCAGTGAACCAGACAGATGCTGCTGCCTGTTCATGTAAAACTCAAACAGAACAAAGTATCCCAGCAATGACTTCACCAAACAAACCTATTTTACAAGACACACAGTGAAAATAAACTCAGAGCAATAAAGTTATTATATAGAATTGAAATATATTATCAGGGGCGGGGGATGGAGCAGGCAAACTCACATTACCATGACAGGGCACACTTGATCTGGTCCTTCCAATAATTTAATCCTTCCAATCTTATTCACCAGGATGGAAATTCAGATTTGTGCTAGAAATGTCCTTTTAAAAATGATTCCTATTTTTCCTTCTCAGTGAATCTTGCTGCTGGCTGCTGGACTCCTGCTGATCCTCTGCTGTATTCTTTTTCTGGTTTTCACTAATGTGAGAGAAAAACAAAACCAGTGTGAGTATATGTCAGAAAATATCCCCCCCCAGCCCCCTGTCAGTTTCCTCAGTGACTGCACTTACCATTAGTACATTCCACCAGAGGTTTCTCCCACTGTCCGTCTGCTTTACAGCGAACCACAGGTGGGTGGCGCTGTGTAAATCCTGGGTTGCACTGATACCGGATGATTGAGTTCACGGGGTACTCCTCCCTCCTGTTACCAAACATGTAGGCATTCTCCACCTGTGGTGGGGCACCACAGGACACTGGGGACACAAGCAGAGGTCACAGGTGAGCAAGTCAAACTGTGTGTGCACTTCCTGTGCATGTGTCCCTTATAGTACGTTAAATACTTTAAGAAAAGAGCTGTAACCTTAGATCATAAGCAAAGGTACCTGGGCCTTTCTTGCAAGTGAATGGCAGGTGGTAGTTGCAGGGAACGTCGTTCCATTGACCATTCTCGTGCCAGATCATCACCACACAGTCTTCACCAGAGTTGAAGTAGTTATCGGGCTGGTTCGGCCTCCAGTTCTCGAATTGCTGAAGAAAACATATAGAACATATGTAAAGCTACAAGTTTACCTCATGCCAGCTGAAGACTCCTCTTCCAACTATGCTGTGCCCTGCTACTCTTGGCCACACTTCAGCTCTACAGGTGATTGTTGTTACAAAAATACAATAACTATAGAAACTCAGATACTCACCAGTGGAGTGCTGTCTGTCCACCGGAAGTCATTCGCCACTGTCCTGTCATTCAGCCCAATCCACTGATAGTCCTGTGCATTTGCTGTGAAAGGAAACAAGTGATGAAAGGACTTTATTCGCCATTGTCCCTCTGTCTCCATCTCTATGGACACTAACACCATATGATGCACTCACAGTTGACAAAGTCTTGTTCTTCTGGTGTGATGATGCTGACCAGGTGGGCGTTCATGTCCCGGCAGTGCTGCTCTGCTTCCAGCCACATCTTTCTATCAGAGAAGTGCTGGTAGCAGTTTCCCTGAAACTTAGTCCAGCCCTTTTCACACTGCTTCTCATCTGCAGCCGCCACCAAACACCACACCAAAAACATAGTTAATACTGTGAAAAAGGTCGTTTGTTCAATTTAAGGGATTCTGAATACACGTTCACTTAAATATGCTCTTCTATGACCTGTATCTGATGAAGTCCTCCTGTCTTCTTTTTATTCTTTCTGATACAGAGCTTGATATTCTTCACAACCCATGTGGTGTTTGAGTTATTATATTCACTGCTTGTCCTGTGAGTCAGTGAACAGTATGTTTCTTCTCTCTGTTGAGAGGGTCGGTTCAGCCCGTCCCAGTTTAAGATCAAAACACACACTGTTCTGTGACCTTTAAATAACCTTAAAGGTCCTTCAGCAGTCTGTGCCTCTATCAGCATTTGAATGTCCAAAAGTTTAATGTTCTGAATTTTCAGTTTGCATGTAATTTAAAATTGTAGTGGGGATCTAAACACTGGAAAACTAATTGGAGTGGATATTCAGACCAACGTAGCCAATCGACCCCAGGTTAAGTTAACAAGCAATTTCTGACTGGAGTTTCTTGAGGAGTTACTAACAGTTTCTGCTGTTCCACCCACAAAGTGTACACGTCACTTACACGTGTAGTTATTTATAGTATAGTTATTTAACTGTGTTGAATGATCATTGTTTCAGACACAGATTTAACAAATAGTCAGCTCTTATCATCCAGTAACTGAAGTTTAGGTGCAGTGACTATTGTAGTGTTTTGCCCTTATAGAAAAAGCAGCTAACCATGGCAAACTGGGGACATCACAGGTCCACGTTGTGCATCCTCTGCTGCTTAACCAACCAGGACTCATCATGACTTTATATTTTCACAAAGCCAGAGCATGTAATGATGCTACCTCCTGGTAATTCTTAGCATCTCTGTCTCTATTCAGTTGTTTTTGAGAGTCTGTTGTTAGTATTTATTAGCTGAAGCTGCTCTCGTACCGATCTCACAGTGTTTCCCTCCGTAGCTGGGCAGGCATAAGCATTTGTAAGAGTCTGCACTCTCCACGCAGGTGGCTCCATTGGCACAAGGGTTGGAATGGCACACATCTACCTCTGCAAAATAGGGGGCGGGTGACACTACTGTTTCAGCGAGGGGTGGGGAGGATGGGAGCTGAGAGCAAGGTGAGGAGGGTGAAGCTGTGATAGCAAGACTAATGCACCTCAGGAGTGAGGAGTTAGTGAATAATGCTGTGGTTGCTGCAACTACAGACAGATCAGACTTACTGCACACACTGAATAATGCTGTTGCTTTGTTATAGATACAGTTTCAGTCTTTCTAAGTGATCAATAAATGATGATTAAGGCAACTGCTATTACTAGTAATGTTTGCAGGAAGTTTATGTTTGAATCTGTAGTTAGTTGCAGGAGAAGGTCAGTAGTTAATTTCTAACTGAAAGAGAGCAACCATGTGATGGCAGACAACACATATGTTACCCTGGGTTTAGCAAGCATACAGCAGAGCGGAGGCGGCGTACTGGCTCAGAAGACCAAAAACAACACATAGGCTGAAGACAGTTGCAATAAACATGTGTGACACAGAGGTGGTTTAGACCAGAGCTGATACATGTGACAAACACCCCTGACATTCAAATCTGCAAATCTGCACAAACACAGGGGCCAACAGCCAGACGCAGACCCAACGAAAAAGGGAAATCAAAGGAACACAAAACATAGCAAAAATATGATGCCAACACATCAGGACAGAACAGCAGGGAGAGAAAACAAGATCTTTGATGAGACTGATTCATGAACAGGGAATATAATCACAATCAGTTCAATGTGTTTGTCTGAAAATACAGTATAACTTCAGGTGACAAGCTGATTAAAATCAGAAAACAGACCAACAATATATACCATGCAAACTGTTTTCATACAGGGAAATGTTACTAAGAAAGTTTGTTAAACCAAAACATCATCACATCATTGAGTTCAGTAGTTCTCAGAGTAATAAAGTGAAAAGATGAAAAATGTTTAGGACTTACCGTGGCAGAGAGCAACACCCTCCTCTACTGTGCACGACGCATCACCACATGGGTTCGGTTCACATGGATTAACGCCACCTAGAAAAGCAGGTAAAATCTGATTACCTCCTCCTTACCTAAATTTGAAATCAGTCCCCAATTGCGTCTTCAAATCTACATCTAAATCAAGTGGTATTTGGTGTACACATTTTGTTTGTTCATGCATTGTTTGATGCAGTTGCAGTTTGTTAATACAGTTTAAAGATTCATCTACTTTATGAGTGCAAACACAACAGTAGTGTTTAGTTCATTTGAGAAAAATGATTCTCTACAAACTGTGAAAACTAAAGGTCACAGGAGTGCTGGAATCTCCCCGGCCGCCTGGGCTAGAGGGTGGGCGCACCGTGGACAGGTGCCCAGTCTATCGTATATAGATTCATATATATAGTAACAGACAAACATTCACACCCTTCTTGCTATGAGGTGACAGTGCTAACAACTACACCAGTGTGTCACCCCACATGGAACAGAAAGAGATGCACATCAATGAAAAAAAGCACAGGCTGACATGTAGAAATGGTTTATGTCTGAACAACAGTTCATGTTTTTCAAATCCATGTTTTTAAAAATGATCTAAACCGCTGAATTATCACCAAATATGTTGCAGATTGATTTTCTGTCCACACTATTCCAGCAACTAATGATTTAACCTTTTGGCCAAATCTTTCAAATCTATGCATAAACCCTAATATTCACCCCGACCCAGCACACACACACTTTTACAGAATTCAGGGTAACAATTAAAACAAAAAATACCACTTTATTAGACTTATAATACAGGCTGTCCTACCTTCTACTGAATTCGCTTCTTCAACAACTGGTGTCTGCACAGAGGCCAGTTGTGTAGCAGCAGTTGGAGGAGCAGCTAGTCCTGCAGGAGCAAGCACGGGGAAGTGGGCGACATAGACATCATCAGAAATCTGCGCCAGTTCAGCATCACTAAGAGCCAACTCTGGTCCTGTTGTGCTCTCTGTATAAGCCCATTCACTGGATGGAGAGGGCAGCACCACCTCTGGTAGGTCCTCAGAGGGATCCTCTCCTCCTGTAGAAGTACTGCTGACTGTGGATGAATGGTCTCCACTGCCGGAGTAGAAGCCACTGCCATTACTGCTTCCTTCTCCACTGTACTCCACTGACCCTTGTCCAAGCTCCACAGGCATTGAAGTGTCTTCTGTTACCTTTGTTATAAAGTCCCAAGTCAAGAATTTCACACTGCCTTCTTCACCACTCGTAGAGTACTCAGATCCAGATATACCCGATCCAGACATTCCTGATCCAGATCCATAGATGAAACCTGAGCTTCCAAATCCAGACAAATGTCCGCCACTTTCCTGCCCAGAGCCATACAGTACAAACCCGGAGGCTTCCTGTTCTCCAGAAGATGAAACTGTAAAGTCAGTGAAACCTGATCCCACAAAGGTCACACCTGAGAAGAATCCTGAGCCACTTCCAGAAGCTGAGCCACTGAAATCGACACTGAGAATTCCCGATCCTGTAGTGTCCCCAGAGCCACTAAACATCAATTGACCTCCACCAAGCTCATACTCCTTGAGGGTGATGGGAGTGGATCCATCAATCAGTTCATCTTCTAGCAGCACAATCTGAGCATCTCCACTTCCTGAAAGCCCTCCTGACTCTCCGCTTGCACTTCCAGAGAAGAATCCTGATGGGAAACCGCTGGAGCCAGAAAACTCCTGGGTGATGATGCCAGAAAATTGTTCACTTTCTGCAGAGCTTTCCAAGGAAGAGCCAATCTCAGCAGCGCTGCCCCCAGATCCAGTACCAGATCCAGACAGTTCCCCACTACCACTAACAACTCCAGAGCCTGCCTCAGATGTAGGGAAGATAAAGATTTCTGTACTTCCCTCTCCTGCCTCTTGGAGTCCTCCAGAACCAGAACCCTCTCCAGAGACAGTGCTGTCCATCCCTGAAAACATAACAGTGATGCCATCTCCTTCTCCTGAAACATCTGCACTGCTTAGACCAGATCCTCCACTGCCAGCCAGGTCTCCAGAACCAGACAGGTATCCAAAACCAGACAGGTATCCAGAACTAAACAGGTCTCCAGAGCCTGAAAGCTCTGCAGTGATAACCTGATCTCCAGAACCAGAAAGGACTTCAGAGCCAGACAGGTCTCCAGAGCCAGACAGGTCTCCAGAACCAGAAAGGTATCCAGAACTGAACAAGTCTCCAGAGCCAGACAGGTCTCCAGAACCTGAATGCTTTGCAGTGATAACCTGATCTCCAGAACCGGATAGGTCTCCAGAGCCAGACAGATCCCCAGAGATAACCTGGTCTTCAAACCCAGATAGGTCTCCAAAGCAAGATATTATCTGGTCTCCAGAACCAGAAGGCTCTGCAGTGATAACCTGATCTCCATAATCCGGTAGGTCTCCAGAGCCAGACAGATCCCCAGAGATAACCTGGTGTCCAGACCCAGACAGGTCACCAGAGCCAGACAGATCCCCAGAGATAACCTGGTGTCCAGACCCAGACAGGTCACCAGAGCCAGACAGATCCCCAGAGATAACCTGATCTCCAAACCCAGACAGGTCACCAGAGCCAGACACATCGCCAGAGATAACCTGGTCTCCAGACCCAGAGAGTTCTCCAGAGCCAGACACATCTCCAGAGTGCTCTACAGGAGCTCTGTCAACTGCAGACCCCAAGTCGAAGTCTGTAGAACCTGATCCAGAACCCGAAGTCTCCACAGGGATGGGAGAGGCAATGGAGGGGAGCACTGAAAAATATATACAAAAGAAAATTTGTGAGGGATTAGGAATTAAGAAGGAAACTTTAACAGGCACAAATGATTTGCTCAGCTTACCAGGCCGCAACAAATCAGTAACTGAAGTCAGGTTCAGGAGAGCTTCCTGAATGTCTGTGATGTTCAGTCCAGTTTCATTTGCAATAAGTAAAATGTCACCTACAGGAATTAAGAAATGAGAGAGAATAATTAATGATGATAATACATGTATAAATGTAGGCGTGTCCAAAAGCAAAGGTTAATGTTCTACCTCTGAAACAATAAGCATCAAATCTGGCGTTGACATCAACAAAGCCTGTCTGGTTGGGGTGAGCATACAACGTGTGCACTCCTAATTTCCCTGCTCCACACTCCTTCCGGGAGTTGTTGATGGGATAACGCACATTACGATCCATTAGCCAGCCAGCACGGCACTTGTCGAAACCCATTTTCCAGGCTGCATAGAGCTCTCCGGTGGAGGCGAGTACAGCATTCTGCTCTCTACAGCTAGAAACAGCCTCCCCGTAGGTGAAACCCTCAGCAGAACCCACATGGAAAACCTCACCTGTGGAGCAGATGAGGAGGACAGCTTGTAGAAAAAACTTTCTATCTTTCTTGGTGGCTATCATTTTTATGATACAGTAGCAGGACAACCAAATTGTACCTCTCAGTCCATCTACATAACAGTACACATCATATCGTTCATCTCCTGGCCTCAGTCCATAGGACCGAACTCCAGGTTCAACTCCCAGATCTCCGGCACATTTCTCACGAGGGGAAACTATGGGATACCTAGAAAAAGGCAAATGTTATGAGTTATTACATCTTGTTTAGCACAGAGATCTTTTTTTCTGCTGTACAAATACATATATTTACCGCACAGTCTGGTCCAATAACCATCCTGCATCACACTGATGATATCCCCCCTTGTACGCCGCCTGCAGCTGCTCCGGTGTGGCGATGGAGGCTCCAACACTCTGGCACGCCAACTGAGCCTCAACGAAGGTGTAGGCATAGCGTCCAGAGCCCGAGCGGTAATGGAAGACCACAGCTGTACAGAGAAACAAGAGGAATTCACGTGTGAAGGAACCATTTTTTAATGAAATGGGGCCAAAGTCCTACATAACATGAATGAGCAGCTGTATCACTGACCAGTTGGAGGCATCACAAAGTCTTTGCTGGGCTCGATGCCCAAACCAGGCTGCATGGTAACTGAATTTATCAACTCTGTGATAAGCTCAGTGACATTGGGTGGTTGAGGCCATGGCAGCTCAGTGGGGCTCTCTGTGTGGACGGTGGTGGGTTGCTGAGTCTCCACCTCTCCGACTGCCTCGCTCTCGGTGGTTGTACTCCTGAAGAACACCTCTGGGCTTTGTGTTACTGTAGTCACACTCAGAACGCCACTTCCCTCTTCTACTGTGCCTGAACCTTCTTCATCGGGAGATTCTTAAGGTGACACGAGAGAGTTTGGCAAATGTATATAATTATAGCCTTTTCAGTATCTCCACCTATGTGTTAATAAGGATGTACCTGTGTAGCAGAAGGCATCATAGTGGGACTCAGGAAGAGGATATCCTGTCTGGTTTGTGTGGCGGTAAACTGTTCGTACTCCCAGCAGACCCCCTCCACATTGTGGCCGACGAATGTTGATTGGATAGCGGACACTTCTGTCTCCCAGCCAGCCAGCGTTACAAACATCCATCCCACCTTGCCAGGCCAGGTAGAGCTGACCTGTAGTGGCCAACTGAGCTCCCTGATTAGAGCACGCTGCCGCCGCTTCAGAGAACGTGAACTTTTCTGCAGAAAAAGTGTAGAAAACTCGGCCTGTAGGAGGAAAAAAAAGAAAAGGTTGTTAGAAATAAAGAGAAAGTACGTTAGAAATAAGGTTAAAAACATTACAGTGTTCATTACAGTGTACCTGTCATTTTCTCAGAGAAGCAGTAAACATCGTAAGTCTCATTGAGGTCTCTCACTCCATATGTCCTGACCCCAGGCAGTACCTCTTTGTCACCATAGCAGTTCACACGAGGATCATGGATCGGGTATCTTTGGTTAAATGAAAATGAACTTTATATCTTTACGTGAAACACTGTTCTGTGTGTCTGCAAATCAAAACTGGAGTGTACAAATAGGGTTAAAAATCATACTAGTACAGTAGGGTATTTTTTTAGACACTTCTATACAAACTAACCTGACTGTCTGGTCCGAGAGCCAGCCAGCATCACACTGATGGAATCCATCGTCGTAGGCTGCTTGAAGCTGTTCAGGTGAAGCCAAAACCGCGCTGTTCTGTGTACATGCTGCCTTCGCCTCGTCAAAAGTCAAACTGTAGCGGCCCACGATGGCCCGGTAGTGGAACACAATTCCTAGGTAATTAAAAGTAAAGAGATATGAATAAATGATATAAAACATTAAGTGAGCCTGACCCACAACTACTGAATCATGGCTCATTAAACTGGTGTTTTGTCAGGAACGCTATATGTGTGCACTTGTCTTCTTATTATGATCTTAACAGCACAGTATCTAAACTATATGAGTTTATCTCAAATAAGACATAAGCCCACATGAATTTGTCAACCAATTAAAGGGGAAACAGTGGAGACTATTATAACTCAGATGACTTGTAATCACCTCGTTACCTTCTGACACTTCTTTCACAACTTATTTGCACACCTTGAACCTGCACATGGACAATGTCATGGTTGTCCTCGATGCCATGCTGAACCTCACAGCGGTAGACTCCCGAGTCACTGGACCGTAGCTCTGACATCTTGATGCTAGCATCTGTAGGAGTACTGGGGTATCCCAGCAGTTGAACTCTGTCCAGGTATCTTTCGCTGATAAGCACCTGTCCTTCCAAGGCTACTAGGATGGTTGTTGCTTTCTCTTTAGTGACATAGCTCCATTTGATGCGATGAGAAAGAGGGGCAATGGTGGGAGCTCCTGGGTCTGGAACAGTGTGGTCCTACATGGGAAACAATACCATTCACCACCAAATGATTTCCTGGGTTTGCTACAACAATTTAAAAATGGCAAATAAAATCCAAAAAATCATGGAAACCTTTAATTCACTATGCACCTTTAAAATAATGGTTGTCAGAGAAGACTATTGACATCGAGGTGCTTGAATTGACTAGAAAGTAATTTAGTTAGTATTTTTAGTTGATTACATATATGTTTATTTCTTGTCTTTGTTTTTTTTTTCATAATAATTTATTTAGCTGCAATAATCATTATCTAGCCACTGGAGGGTGGACAGATGCCTAAACAAGATGACAAATCCACAGCAAATGTTAAGCATCCACTTAAAGTTGGAAAGGCAAAAGTTTGGCAAACCAGTGTCCTAATCCAACAAACATTAGTAATCATTTGGAGTTATACTTTTGTCCACATGAAGAATATCATTATCAGTCGTTATTATTTGGCTTCTGGTCTATTCTCCACTAATTACTGAGAAAAATGTCAGATTTCCTTGCTGTAGATGTTCCACTCTCTCCTCCAGCTAACTGTCTTCTCACTATATTTGATGCAGTCCGTCCGTTTGGTGAGAACAGTGGAAATTAGGATGTTGAAATTGTCACTGGCCAAAACAGTAAATGTGCTGTAAATCCAAAACAATGGGCTAAAACATTTACACTGCGCCTTTAAATTGTGAGACAGCGCCACACACCTCAAAGAAACAGGGTAGTGTTATAGTTCCTCCCAGTAGGGGGTGCTGTGGCCCCTCTAAAGGAATGCTAACACTGAGAACATCCTCCGGGTCTGTGAGAGAGAGAATGTACAAAATATGAATTATGTTGAGTGAATACACATTAGATTTTAAATAATTCAAACAGCTGATCCAGTAATGCAGATCGTGATGTTTTTAGATGTACTGATCAAAGGTGCAGTTTGTTTTCTTACCCATCAAGGAGTATGCCTCAAAATTGTAATAATCAAATGATGCTGAGATGACACTCAGACACACAGACAGTAGCACAGTCCACCTTATCATATTTTACCTGAAAATTATAACAGAAGAAGCAAATATGAATTAAAAAAAAAACAAAAAGAGCTTTTGATTTACATACAAGTAGATAAGAAAACAATGTAAATGCTCAGAAACACCCTTTTGAAAATGTTAAGATGATTTAGGAAGATTCCCAGGACATGCAAACTTGCTGCTTTACTGTAAACCGGACAGATTTACAAAATGTTTATATGTCCTACAAAAGTTACCATTCAGTGCTACACAAATAAGGCATTTACCTTTTGAATTTATATATTATATATGTATTTACTTCTACAAACTCGTCTAAGCTGCAAAACTCCAACACACTCTGTAGAACCTGAATTGATTTCTCACTTGTTGAGATGATGTTGGAGCATCGAAACCATATGAAAAGCAAAAATGGTTTCACTTGGCTCTACCTGATTCTCCAGGCACTTATAAAATGGATGTTCACCTACTGAAGAGCTCATTTCTAGCACTTTCAGCTTTGTTTCTGCTCCCTCAGAGTTTCCAAAAGTAAAGTTTCTTCTTGAAATCAAAGAAGGAGTCAGCGTTCTTTAACCATTTAACCTGGAGGGGGTGTCTCCTCCGGACTGAGGTGTGGTGTTTGGACTAAGTGACAGTTCATTAGCAGCTGAATTGTGCGTGAGCCGTGCCGGTGGCCAGCTCCACACTGCGCTCATTCACCGGCTGCGGTGAGGTCCACTCCCAGAGAGACCGGGGCCCATAAGACCAGATCTGTTCCTCCTGAAGCACGTATTATGGCAGCTCTGACACCATACAGTGTGTTTACTGTGTAAACACACTGTATGTTCTAGGCTCATGCTTTTCCATCACGTCTCAACACTGCTCACATTCAGGCAAGAGACTGAGAAACGTGTGAAACACGATGGGAGGAGTCGCAGACCAAAGGTTTGACCATACAGAACTTTGATGCTGTATGGGGTTTTTTACCTATACATGAGACTCCAGTCAGGTTTCAACTTTGAGTCAGATTCAACTATTTGTACTCTGGAGATACCTGAAATACTCAGAAGTACTATACAAAAGTCTGTGACTTGTTGTACTATACAATATATTGTTCATACAGTATGTGTTTTTAAACCAGGTTCAAACTAATCAACTTTAAGTTATAGTGACTGTCTTATACTTTGTCAAACTTTATTCCTCACATTTTTAGGAGATACTGTAGTTTTGGCACGTTGTTTGTCTATTACAGTAAATACAGCATACAGTATAATCAAGGTACAGTTAAATTGGTTTTGCTGCTGTCTAATCTGTTTTCGTCTGTATGTTTTTCATTTATGTACTGAATCTTGTCCAGTTTCAGATAAAAACCACAAATTGAGCCTCTTAATTTTTTTTTGATAAGAAAACAAATTATAATGTTTAAAAAATACTACATTCAATATGAATACACAGGTTGGCTCAGCAAACATTTTTCCTGACAAGAATAAATCTTTATAACCTGTGAAGTAATATAATGTGATAATATATAATATATGGGTTTAATTCAGCAAAGATGAGGATATTGCTAATTTATCAATTAGCACTATGAAAATACACATATTTGTGGTAAAAAATTAAATTAAATTAAATTAAAACATACTTTATCACAGTTTTGGTCTTGATTTCCACATAACTTAATGAAATGTGCCAAAATCAAAATCAAGCAAATGGTAAAAGAAAGATTTTCCCACCTGTTGCACGAATACCTTCACACCTGTTCAAGTCACTCTGTCTTCTGCAGAGGTGGATTTCGGGGTCAGTAGAGCTCCAGGTTGCCAGGTTATGAGTTTAAAAATCCCTGCGAGCATCAGCAGCAGCAGAAAGCTCAGGATGCTCGGCTTTGCACAGAGGAAAGAGGCTGGGACCAGATCTGGCTGTCAAACCTCGCAGGAGTCAAGCTGCTCACAGTTCTGAGCACCGTTTTCAAAATAAAAGCTCAGGAGGTGAGTTGAACACAGTGCGTCCCTTTTGAGGCAAAGTAGCTTTATGTTCACAAGATATTAAAAGATAAATACTGTACCGACACATTTAGATTGTATTCACAATATATTACTGAACTTTAACATATTGTGTTCATCTTAACATGGCAACGTTTGTGTTGTGTTAATTGTCACCAACAAAAAAATAATAATTCCTTTAACTCATGTCTGTTTATGACGTCTCTAGTTTATCATATTTTCTGCAACTCTATATATTCTAAACTATGGCGAGCAACAGTCTTCTAGTGTATAATCCTGTATAACAAATTAGCATTTTTACGTCAGGAATGCTCTGCTTTGGTCAGTTTGACCTTTTGGAATTAAATAAAGTTTTGTTACATAAATCAAAGTTATTTTGGTCAAAATAATTGCAAGCTTTTAGTCTTGTATTTGCTTTTAGTTGAAAATTGTCTCTCTGTAGGGATGAATCATATTCTTTTAAAAAACATTTTCTCAGTTGGCAATGATGGTTGTGGCGCGCTCTAACACATTGCTCCAATAAATGATGTAGAGTTTGAAGAGTGTGAAGGTCACAGTGTGTTGTATGATCTGTATTCATCATGTTTCTTCTCAATGATTTGGATTTTTTCTTTGAAATGTAGTGGTTACATTTGCTCACAATCAATCTTATTTTAGCCGTCTTGCTGTGGAAATAAGGCTGTTACTGTTGTCTTTAAATCCTCTTTCTGCAAAAACTTTTTTATTGCAGAGCTTGTTTAGCTTGAATCGACTCTTCATTTCTTATTTGACTAAATGTTCTATTTGATTTGGTGCTGACAGTACATTTATTCTCATAAATAGTAAATGCATTCATTCACCAGAACATGATGTTTCTTTTGATTTTACTCATCAAAGAAGGACAAATGTTTGGCTTTTATTTTGAAGGAAGCATACTTGACTCACTTAATGAGGAAAAAGATGTGGTGGGTGTGTGCTGTCCCACCTACTAGGTAGAAATGAGGTAATGATCCTGTTAGATCACGAGCAGCCAATGTAGTCTTTTCCATTTTAAGCTTGTCAATTTAATTCTCCTCCATGTTTTTTTAGTTTGAATCTCAAATGAATTCTCAGAAAATCCAACAGACCGACCATTTTTATTTCCCTAAAACAGGACAGGGCTTTAGTCATGGTGCCACTTCAGAGGGGAGACAGACAGCGGCCCAGAATAAACTGGGTGACTAAAACTTAATCAGAAGTTATAATATCCCTACATACCAGTTTACATGCTGTCTTTAATTATTAAGATCATTGTGTGTTTAATACGCTGTGTAGTAATTTTACAAACTATGGGAAAGTGACTTTCACACAGTCCGATTCACGATAAAGAGCAGAAGTGCTGCAGATTTCACACGATTCTCTGCTCTGTTGTGCCGCTGTCACCTCTGGGCTCTTTAACGGGCTCCTAAAGCAGTTGGGAGTATCACGCTTCACCCCTTTAACTTCTCTCCGCCCGCTTGCTTTAACTCCTAAAAAGAGAAAAAAACTCTAAACTGGGGACAAAGCTGCTCTTTCAGCCACTGAGCACTCACTGGGCAGGAAACAGCAACACGTACGATTACAGAGCACTCACACATCTAATATTGTTGTTGCTGCAGATACAAATGAACTCCACTTAACTCATGATGGGAGTTAAGTGGGATATAATGACAGTAACACTCTGACAGTAGCTTGTACTCCACTTTGGTTTCTGTGTTACGAACTCACAGCTTCTTTCTTTCTTTTAAGACGTTTCCCGCTGTTTATTCTGATGATCTCTAACTAACTTGTGAAGTCCTCTTCCACTATATCTTCATATTAACCCTAGTGAGAGTCTGAAGAGTAGGAATTGGGAAAATGCTAAATTTGAGAGGGTTGGCTTCGCTGGATTTGAATCTGAATAGGCTGCAGTAACTGAACTACCTGGACCCCACTTCAAAAGAGGAGGGTAGAGACGCAGGCAGTGCCTACTATTCCTGCATGTTGAGCTTGTGTCAGAAATGATTGCACATTTCCAATGCAATATTTAGGTAGTTCCACTTTTAGGATATTTGTCCAGACATTTTGGGACAAGGTGTGTCCACAGACTGGGCTATTTATAATGGAGGCAGCATCAGGTGAAATGACTAAACTGGAAAACTAACTGAAAACATTTTCACTCAGGCTCCACCTCAGCAACCTGTCAACAGAACAGCACTGTTGTGCAGCGCAGTGTCGCAATGACACAAGGATGTTGGTAAACTGTGAGTTATTCATGTGTCTGTTTGCAGTCTTCATGATCCCCACAGGTGGAACAGAGAGTGACCCACAGCAGCGAGGGATCGGCGTCACGGTTTCACTTAAATCCTGCAGGAACGATTAACTTTATTCTTAAAGTGTTTTTGAGCAGCATGGCTTCTTATTCTCAAGCCTGGGCCTGTTGTTTGTAACAATATATCTACGGTCTTGATACAAACACACTGTTGAAAGTCAGATTCCAGGATCAGTTACGCTGCAGTAGTTATAATCACATTTGCTGTTGTGGTTGACTCTTACTGCTGACTTTTACTGAGAACACTCACACATTTACTGCACACTACCTGCACATCACCAAACTCCAAAAACAAACAGATAGTAGTTTAACAACTGAAGAGTCGGATTTTTCAATAAGGAGCTGGTGGAGAGGTGAAAGAAAGTGAATGTTGGACATGACATCTGCTCCAAATGAAAGATTGCAGTATTTGGGTGTGTAACCACTGGTTGTAGCAACTGATACTGTACTTAAGTTAAAACCATATTTAAACACATAAGAAGTGTTTGGACAAAGCCGCTCATGGCTCCGGGTTGACAAAGTCTTTGCAGATGAGCCTTTCTTATGTTCCGTGTTGTATTAATTCACATTTCTTTACTTTTTACAATAAAAGCTACTGTTGTTAACCTCAAATAGTTTCACCAAGACAGAGAGTCATGTGTCAGTGTTCGTTGTTCTGTCTGATGTGGACTATCAGGGATTTTTCAAGATGACGGACGTCTGAAAACTTTTATGCCATCTTTTCATACCTGACGACTTTCCCTGTAGTCAGGAAGTCTGCCGTCCACCGCTGAAAGGATTTGGTTTGAGAACCCTCTCAGGAGAGCGTCTGTTGAAAGCAGAGTGGAGTTATTTTTTCATGCCTTGTACATATGAATGGCTGCTGTGTGCAGTTCTCTGTACCTGCAGAACAGACCATGTACTGGATATCAGAAATTAACTCTTTCTACAAAAGTGAAACCATGAAAGTCCCTGAAAGTTACAGTTTCCCCTAAGAGCATATGCTTTATTAGATTTCTGTGCTTGTCTGTACATTTCCACTCAAAGTGAGAACGAGAACTTAAGCTGTTGACTTCAAGGTGTTTTTGACAGAACACTGTTTCTTTTCGACAGAATACAGAACAGACCTTCTTCTCCCTAAGACAGAGATGGAAAACGCAGCTGATTAAAGACGACGTCCACCAGCAACCAGCTCACTGCCAGCATACGTTTACTCGACACCCGGGGTCATTAACCGCTGCATTACTCACATAGCTGCCCTGGTGTTGAGACACGTGCCTTAACCCCTGAAAGAAGACTTGTTTTATACGGCAGAAATGACAGCACGCCCACTGAGGGGTCAAACAGGACGTGTGCTCGTGTAGACTTAAAATTACTCAACGTTAATATAAGTCATTGATAATAAATTGAGCTTCTTGAGCAACAGTGATGATTTTACCCTCTTTTTTATTTGGAAACCATAGATTCAATTAAAGCACCTCTGAGTTTGAATTACAATTACAGGTGATGTCTGGAGTTCTGTGAAAAGTAAGAGAAACTGAATGTAAAATTGAATTATATCAACAACAAACTTTGGAAACTACCTGTTAATAAGACCTATTAATATAATTGGTTCAGAAATATGTAGAATATTATCACTTTTATCCACTAATACCTCATCAACACTGAGAGAACTAGAGAATGGCCTGAAACACTTACTTCCACATGCCAGAACTCGAACTATGAGCTGATGGATGTCTCATCCACATGGCTGGCATCTCCATTCACAATTTTTTCAGTTTAAGAAACATGTAAGAACCAGCCATCCAAAGGTGGGGCAAGAAGCTGATAGTGTTTCAAAGGCTGGAACCCATTAGCTCCTGGAGGAGCTCAAAGACCAGAGCAACCACCAGTAGCAATGGGGCCTTGAGACTGGAACTGCATTTATAATAAGGCTCCTTGTCCAGGTCTTCTGACCTGTTGCTGTAAGTCGCAGAGAGTGTAAAACCCCTGACGTTGGCAAATGGAAGCCATATGACGGCAACGAGCAGCAGAGAGCCTCCTCACAGTAGGTCTTTGTGACAGGAGAAGAGGGTATAGTCAGATATATAGTACATTTATTTTTTAACAGAAAACATTTGTGGGTCTGGTTGCGTCCTCTCCTTCAAGTTTAGTTTGATTACAGGAGAACTTCATTTGCACTCTGTTCACCCTGCACGCTGTTTTTAAAATGCTCTTTTCATAAGCAGCACTGCTGACCACTTTGACCCTGCAAACCGTTACAGCAGCAAACAAGCAGGTATGCAACTGAAAGGGTGGCGTGGTGCTTAAACAGACTGTGGTCTGCACAGGGAGGCTCAGAGACATGCTGACGTCAGCATTGGCCCTGACATCAACAGTGGTGGCGGCTGGTAGGTGCTTTGCTTTAGTTACTCTTTATCGAATGATAGCAGGGTCATCTTTATAAGATTTTTCTCAGTTTTTATATAAATACAACAACTTCCTTTTGGAAGGGGGATTTATCACCTGACTGTTGAATTCCAGTGGATTTAGCATGTTGTGTCTAACCTTATATTATTATTATTAACATAGTGGATCAACTTGAGCTTAGCAAACCCTTTTTAAGGAAGATCTGGCCACTATCGCAGCAACAGGGTCAAGGGCCTAATTCCTTTCTTCCTTCCTGCAGTAAGGAAGAAAAACTAGCACATAAACTCTGAACGTACCACAGGGGCATCATCACAGCTGCTTCATCAGCTGGTCACTTGAGGCTCTGACAATAAGACTACCAATGTGATGTTAAATTATGTTGAAAATCTAAAGCCTTGATCTTAATGAAACAGTATTAGCTGATCACATAAAATCAAAGAATGAGAATTGTTGATGATGACTGGTTCATTGGTCAGTGGTCACTGTGGTCGCCCCCATTCAGCCTCCTGCTTTCCATCCTGTGTGCAGACTGCAGCACACTTTATTGTTGGAGAGTATAATGCAAATGAGAGCGGGGCTGCCCTTATTGTGTTCAGTGGTTTCATCAACTTCTGGACATATCTGTCATTTTATTTTTACAGTTATCATTTAGAAAATAAACATTTGGTGTTGACAGCCCCGATCAGTCCACCCGCCTCCTTACCCCTGTAGATCTGTCCATGCTTAGGATTGTAAAGGCACACTATTGAAGCCACTGCATGTAGTGCAACTGAAATTTAAAGTCTGATTAACTTTGTTTAAATCATTGTTAGTAAGGTTGTTGTTGTTGAGTTAGACCAGCTGTGGACACTAGAGGCCGCAGACACTCTTCTCTGATTTTACGTCTGAACTTACTCCTTGGCTATTGGTTCATGACATTTTGGGCTACGCCCTCTCAAATCGTTTAGCTTTTCTATTGGTTGGTTTGGACGTCGCTCATCTGTACTCTTACACTTACAGTTAAGGTTGGTTTCACATGCAAACTGTCAAGCGATAATGACGGCAGCGACACAAACTGCACCGCTTCACTGTAAGTCCGTGATTTAATCCACTGTTTTTAGCTGGTAACGGAATTATCCACTTAAATTATACTTCTTACTTTAGTCGTTATATTAATACCAGTATAGATATCTGGTATTTGTTTTAAAGGGGGACAAAATGGCCCTGGATGACTTGTTTACATTGCCAAATCAGCCGGGGGTACGGTACTAGTTAGCTGGATGCTAACAGTGGCTAACGTTAGCTAAACGTGTTTTGCATAAAAATAACGAGAGTAAACGACAGTTCCGTTGTGGAATAACGTTATTCTTAAACTCCATCAACTGGAGAAAACTGTACATGCTAATACAACATTACATTGTTTTATTACTTTGGATATCGTGACAGCGACTTCGTATCCTAACGTCCGTTACAATGGTACATAACGTTAACGTTAATGAACTTGATGCAGCAAAACAGCAGTGGACCGGTGGAGGACCAGCTGGAGGTTAACGTTAACCACACCGCCTGCAAACGGTGCTGTATGGCTTTTTAGTCCAGTTGAAATCCCTCTGCTGTCTTATGGTTTAACTTGCCAGGCCCATCAGGTGCAGCTATAACCTCAGCGTTGTTCTGCAGGTATTCTGCACCAGTTTCATTCGTGCAACTGATTTGTTGTTTTCAGATAATCCAGGTTACAGTTTCTGGAAACACTGAAATTAAAGTGAGGGTGATTTTCAAGACACTCTTTCCATCCTTTAGTTTTCCTTTATTTAGTTTGTGCTGCTAAACGTTACAAGATTCAGTTTATTATCATGTATGGCAAAGAAATTAATTAAATTGGAGAAACTGGTACTAGCAGATGATTTATACATTTATGTAAATGAGCAAAACAGTTATCAATTATAAAACAGTTACACTATTTTTCAGTTGAATAAAGTAATTAATTAATGAATTAGTCATTGCAGCTCTATTTTGGAGATTTGAATTGTTGGTAAGACAGATCATGGCTCCACCCTGGCTCCAATGAATTGTGATAAATATTTTTGATTTGTTTCAGTCAATCAATAACATATTTAGGAGTTAATAAGCAATCACTTAATCACAGGGCAGTTGTAGCTTTGAACTGAGTTCTAAGGTAATTACGGTTATTATCTTTACTAGAACATAGCTGAAATAATAATAAAATAAAGCTCATACACCCTGTTCAGTTTGCCAATTTGTGTAGGAGGCAACAAATGCAATCAGACCTGTCACAAGATATTTGAAACTCAGTCTTAGCAATAAATGTCAAGTAAGTCTGTGATGTTTGTGAGTGGGATGTGTTTTATTGAATCAAGCACTGGCACAGATTTAAGCTCCACTGCCTGCTATGCGGGAGATGTTTAAACTTGCCCCACAAAGGAGTCACTTGCTTCAAGGTGAGGTAGAGGAGGAAGTGAAGCAAGCAGAAACAAAATGAGGGCTAGGGCAGGTTTAGAAATTGGAAAGAAATGGCAGCGATGACAGATGAGCTCAAAGGAGAGAGTGGAGGCTGGTCTGCAGTTACTTCGGCAAATGTAGTTCTGTCACTAATGTCTAATTGTAGACATTAACTGTCACTGAACTTCAGTGAACGTCTGCTTGTGAACTGTAAGTTCTCAGGATTTTAGAAAAGCCAACATGCAAGTATTGTCTAATTGTATTTCTAAACTTCTTTGGCTTTAGAGCTGCAACAGTTAGGCAGTTAGTTGATGAACTAAATAGAAAATGAATGTGCTACTATGCTCTGATATGAAGCTTTTCAAATGTAGATGATTGAAGTTTAGGGATAATAACTAATCCAGGCATAAACTTCAGCTCTAGCTTTCCTTTTCTCTTAGGTTTTTAAAACCTTTCACAACCTAATATACTGTGTCATTCAAACACAGATAAAACATGTTTTTCTAAGCTCTTTCAAAGTTTACATAATGGGGACAGCTGTGTGTCACATGAAATTGTAGAATGTAAACTGCACCGTGGGTCGCCCAAACCCTCCAAGCTCTATAAAAAATAAAGAGGACATGATCACAGTGTCCTCAGTAGGAGCTATGGCCCTGTTTGTACCCTGAGGAAGCAGGTGTAATGGAAGAGGTAACCTGTTATACTCAGGCCATGAAACTCTAATCCACTTAGCAGTGGGAAGAGTTTATTTTAAATCAACCCAGTGCCAGAGTGGGAGTAAGAATGAACTTTTGTATGTGTGTACCAGGCAACAATCAAACATTTATAAAGTAGTTGTACATAACAGCCATAGACTTGAATGAACCCCATTTTCTAATTTCTGTTACCTTAACTGCACATGCACACGGAAGTAACTATATTTGAGATAGCATTCACAAGCTGCAAATACTTTTCCACTTTCAGCATTTAGAGGAATGCAGTGTTAGACTATAGCATTAGATTAATTATTGCTTCAGTCTCGCAACGTTTTCTTTGAATTAATATAAATTCATTTGTTAAGAAAAAGGCTTCAACTGATAATTCCCTTCAATTCCCCAGCCAGTGTTTACATCTTCAGATTCCTTGCAGTGTTTAACTAAAACCCAAAGATTGTCAGCTTACCATCACAGAATATTAGAATAATACTCACTTGAGAATACATTACAATTATTTTAAATCAAGTTACTATTTGTTAATTTTTTTTTCTTTTTAAAGATCATATGACCTTGAAATGAACAAGAAAATGCTGTTGGCAGAAGTGTCCTTTTATGTTCACTGAAATATAACTGCCCTAGATTTTGGACAGTTTTATATTTATCTCATTTGGACCCCTTCTAGAGCTCTGATGCAAATAACTGTATTTTCCACAATACTGTAGTTCTCCTTGAGTGACTGAGCCTGATGGTGGTTTGTTGTTCAGTTGGGTGTCTCGTAGCGTGCCAGGGGGTGGTTGTGGTTTGTCTGCAGTATGACATGTTGTCCGGTGCCTGTCCTGTTTTCATGACTGGCTAATGTTTAGTGGTGAAGCAAATTCAGATCAGAGATATTGCGCCTGCTGTTTTGCAGCACCAGACTGCAATGTCAGGTTTAAATGTGTAACAGAAAAGTAAGTGCTAGAGGTAATCATTGCTCAAGCACACTGTCATTTGTGTTTAAAGTGATGGTTGGCTGAGACATGTTCTCTTACTTCATAGTTTGGAGTAATGTAAGACAAGGATTTTATAAATTTAGGTGAAATTAAATTCTTATTTGCTTTTTGATTATGATTTTTGATGAGTGCAACAGGAGCCAAAGAAAATGTGTAAATTTCTATGGACACCTCATGTTATAGCTTGAATCAATGCATATGTGTTATCTATTAACTTTCTTTTAATTTAACCTCTGAACATCTTTTTTTTTTTTCCAACTAACAGCCTGAGGTTGACTGTCTTAGGGGTGTAAGATAATATCACTACACTTGAGTATTGCAATATCATGTTGCGAGATAATGTCTTGATTCTCAAAAACACTGTATTGATTTTTAATTAGTGGTTATTATTGGAATGTCTCCTGAAATAAAAGTTTAAAAAAATTGAATATATTATATTACAATATATTGGATCTTATGCTCTGTGTCAAGATATTTATTGTATCGCCAACTACTGATGTATGACAAATTATAGCAACAGATCCTTGTAAGTGAGATGCTGGAAGCAGCAATTTTGTTCATTTGTGCATAGAAATGAGCAGTGAAAGATGTTTGGTGTTTGCATCATACTTCATGGAAGTTAGGTTTAGGGTTATTTGTCAGCTGAACCTGACGTTGGAGTTATGGCGATTCTTCAAATCTACAGTTCGGTTTCCACCTACAGTCTTTACTGTTGCTCAATGAATGAATCACAACACGGATGACTGACACTCTGGACTAAAAGCAGACAGCTTTTGATTACTTTAAATTTAGCATTTTTCCCTGTTACATACTCGAACATACATAATTTTCCTTCAACACAGCCCATTCTCTCATCTGTAAACATGCATAAATGCAAAGTGAGCTTGTAACTCTGGTTACACGCTGTATCAATTAGTGATACTCAAATGCAGAAGAAAAATTGCATTAAATTGTTGTTTGTTTCTTTTGTAGGACTTTGAGTCTGGCATACAAATGGAGGAAAAGACTGTCATCAGATAATTGGAGCTTCAGCTTCCAAGTTGCTGAAGACTCTTAAGAAACCCAAGCCAGTCATTTGAGATGTGAATTTGCTGAATGAAGAATGAGAAACCTGAGTACTGACGTCATTGCAGAGGACTGACCAGCACCATCGTTTAGGACATAATCTTCTCCGTTTGAGCCCCCGTCGTTCAGTCTCATCTTGCTTGTCGGCCTCACCTTCACCTACTGGCTCTGCTGTGCAACCCAGGCAGAGTGGACCCGTCCCCTTCCCAAGGCCTTGTGCCCTCCCATCAGTGGCCTGCTCTGGCGGTGTGTTGGTGTACGATGGCGTGGTGGGATGCTGAGGGCTGCCGCGGGGGACTGTGATGTCAGAGCCCAACAGCCCGGGTGAGAGCCGGCGTGGCGCTCCCAGATTCTTCGTGGGCTGCGAGGACGATGAGAGCGAGGTCCTGGAGGACAGCATGAGGACCGACATGGAGCTATATGAGGACGACGAAGACGCAGACTCGGTGGGACATTTGTCAAACACAGTAGCTTCTTTACTTTTAATCTGTCCTCCAGATAGCTGAAAGGAAGTTGGTGGTAAATCATATCAAAAGCATCAGATTATCGGTGAATGACATTGAATATAGAGGGCTTTCTGTTAACACAGTGCACCCTTACTGGCCTTGCGAAATTGAGAAAGTTTTTTCTTAAACATAGCATTCTTTTCTTAAGAGTGTTTAACTGGTACCACATGATTTTGCTGTGTCACCAACATTATATTTAGACATTCAGTGCATTTGCATGCAAATGGATGTAAATCTGTGTAGGTCAGAGATCAGATTTCTCCTCTGCACCCAGCTTTATTTTTTATTTCAGTTTTACTCTGACTTTTTTTAGAATTTTCTTGAAAACAAGGATTGCTACATGAAAACATCTCTTCTTTTATTCTGCCTACCTTGGTATTTTCTTGATGTGATGACTTGTAGAAGTATGTGCATACAGATAATCTAATATAAAGGTTTCTCTTTTACATGACAGATTGCCATTTAAAGTATGCTGTTGTCCAAGAGTTATGTTTGATTATTGTGTTAACTGTTGGTTTGTTAAGCTGCTGTTATCTGCCTTCTGACTGTTTTTGAAACGTTGCTCCTCTTTGTTTAGCCCCCAGAACAACAGATTGTAGTGGGGATCTGTTGCATGATGAAGAAGTCTAAGTCCAAGCCAATGACCCAGATTCTGGAGAGGCTGTGCAGGTTTGAGTACATCACTGTAGTCATCTTCCCAGAGGACGTCATCCTCAATGAGCCTGTGGACAAATGGCCTCTCTGTGACTGCCTGATCTCTTTCCACTCCAAAGGTACAGCACCCAAACACACATGCTGTACATTAACATTACTCGCAGTGTTTTATGTTTTTCATGCCTTATTTTTTACCATCTACAAATGGATTAATTTGACCTTATACATTTTGTATAGTCTTTGTGACTGCATAGGCATCTAATTAAACAGTCACCTGTTTACACTAAGATACAATGTTAGAGACATTACAGATTATGTCTGTGTTAATCTGTATGAAGTGTTTGAAGTTTCGTTTAACAATGTTCCATTTACTATAACTCTAAACCTGCATTCTCCTTAACAATTACTGAATTGGTTGTTTGTCAACTAGGATTCCCACTGGACAAGGCAGTGAGCTACGCCAAACTGAGAAACCCTCTGCTCATCAATGACTTGAACATGCAGTACTACATACAGGACAGGTACTCTGACAAACTCTTAGTATATGTTTCTGTTGTTTGTTGAAATAATGTGTGCACAACAATAAGAGTGTATTTGTCATTTTATTTGAACAGGAGAGAGGTGTATCGCATCCTGCAGGAGGAAGGGATTGATCTGCCACGCTACGCTGTGCTGAACCGTGACCCAGATAAACCAGATCGTCAGTTTGTGATTGATAATCAATGAATCAATTTTTATTTATGTATATTTGTACTTTTTAAAATGGTAAAAGATGATTAAAATACCGACTACATTCACTTCCCTCTAGTTTAATTCTTAAAATTTTCCTCTCTAGTAATAACCTCACAATGTTCATTCAGCCACCTGAGGCCATTAATTTAAGGCTGCATTGGTTTTATTTCAGCTTGTGGATAAATATAGTATCAAATGTGAAGCAGTCACAGGGGTCCCACTTACTTAAGTGCTGTGACATGATGGGTCTGGCATTCAAATCCTGTGACAGCGTCTCTGCCTTTCTTAACAGTACTGACAGTTTTTACAACGACCTCTGAACATCACATGGTTCAGAGTACAGAGCTGCTTCACAGGGCTGAAGAGTAAACACTCTGGGGTCAGGCGTCATGTGTATATACCATCAGGGGCTTCCTTAGCAGAAACAAAAACATTTGCTCTGTGTGTGTGTCTCTTAGAGTGTAACCTGGTGGAAGGAGAGGACCACGTAGAAGTGAATGGAGAAATATTTCAGAAGCCTTTTGTTGAGAAGCCTGTGTGCGCAGAGGACCATAACGTGTACATCTACTACCCCACCTCTGCTGGTGGTGGCAGCCAGCGCCTCTTCAGAAAGGTCCTTTCCTCATTCATTGTAGTGTTTTTTTCTGTCCTAATTTCTACACTATTCAAATTGAAGGATCCACTGCAAACTGGGCTGAAACCGGCAACTTATCACAAAAAGTTATAAAGTTATAAACTGCAAAATACTTAAGTTGTTGTAGCTAAAAGAGACATAACAAACGGTCATTAATGGTTAGCCTTGCACAGAGTTACAACGACACAGTAGTGCACTCATATTATATTTGGAAAGGTTTACAGGGCCATGGCTGATTATGACAGTTTCAGTGTGTACCTTCTGTTTATCTGTTCAGTAGTAATCACTACTGCAGTGCCAGAAGAACACGATCATAAATTAGTCACCCTGTCAAATGTGGTGCTGCAGCCTTTAGATTGTGTTGGATTTTAGGGATTAGTACATTGATGGATGGACCAATGCCATTTTCTATTCAAAGGTCTTTCTCGTATTTTATGACTGTCAGCTCTGATTTATGCAGATTGGGAGCAGGAGCAGTGTATACTCACCAGAGAGCAGCGTGAGGAAGACGGGCTCTTACATCTATGAAGAGTTCATGCCGACAGATGGCACTGATGTTAAGGTAGAGTATTATTGCAGTACTGATTTATGATGAAATACTCAGTGTGTCCACTCTGATAAGGAATATAAGGCCATATAATGTTATATGATTTTTTTAGCCGGTTATATGACATGGTGAAATGGAGGAAGCGGCTAATATACTAATTTTGTGCTAAGACAAAAATGTGATGAGTGACACCTTTAGAGTTAACGTTTAAAATGAGAATGATTGAGATTCGGCGGTCCTCAGGTCTACACTGTGGGCCCAGACTATGCTCATGCTGAGGCCCGGAAGTCTCCTGCTCTGGATGGGAAAGTGGAGAGAGACAGTGAGGGCAAGGAGGTCCGCTACCCTGTCATGCTCTCAGCCATGGAGAAACTGGTGGCCCGTAAGGTCTGCCTAGCATTCAAGGTAACAGCAAGTATATACAGTAGTAATAGTGTGGGTCTAGTCTGGTTTGTCCCATTATTCTTTCATTGTGGCCTAATACTGTTACATCTCAACCTGTTCTCCTCTCGTTGCAGCAAACAGTTTGTGGCTTTGACCTTCTTCGAGCCAATGGACACTCTTATGTTTGTGATGTCAACGGTTTCAGCTTTGTAAAAAACTCTATGAAGTACTATGACGATTGTGCTAAGATCCTTGGGTATCATCTTTAGTTTTTGTAATTCCATGTCCACCTCATCATTTTAATCTGAGCTCTCTTGGCTGGGCAAATCAAGATCTGTTGAATTTTTCACTTTTCATGGTGCTTTAGGAACATTGTGATGCGTGAGCTGGCTCCCCAGTTTCAGATTCCTTGGTCCATCCCTACTGAGGCAGAGGACATCCCCATTGTTCCCACCACTTCAGGGACCATGTGAGTCCTACAGTACACAGTGAAAAAACACCACTATGTTCATCAATATGTATGTTCAGTGTAGTTGAAATACATTTGTCTATATGCCTTATTATATCGTGTGAATTATTAGAAATGATCTTGAGAGAGAGAGAGGGAGGGAGGGGCTGTTTTTCTTGCACTTACAGACATACAATAGTTACACATACTGTACAGTACGTCACAGCTAGGTATTTGCCAGAGTAATATCTGTACACATTTGAGCTATTACCTTTTTAATTTATTAGACGATATTTTATAATAAGCAGCATTTGTATATGGATGAACAGTCTATTTATGCAATAGATGTTAACTTAAACTTGCTCTTTAGGATGGAACTACGCTGTGTTATTGCTGTCATCCGACATGGAGACAGAACACCCAAACAGAAGATGAAGATGGAAGTTCGCAACCCTATGTAGGTGATCTCTGTGGTATTGTCTTCCTTCTCTTTACTGTTATGACATGAAAAAGATTTTTGATTAATTTCAAGATGTATTTGATTCTTACAGGTTTTTTGACCTGTTTGAAAAATATGGAGGATACAAAACAGGGAAGCTAAAGCTGAAGAAACCAAAACAACTGCAGGTTAAATTGGGTTTAAGTAGTAATACATATCTTAATAATGACACTCTCTCACTCTGTGTGTGATCAACCTTGTTTGAACATCTGCATCATCTCTGACAGCATATTTCTCCCTGAAACTCAACAGGAGGTGCTGGACATCACACGGCAGTTGTTAGCAGAACTGGGACAGCACAATGACTGCGAGATAGAAGAGAAGAAGTCTAAACTGGAGCAGCTAAAAACTGTTCTGGAAATGTATGTGACATCTAAACTGGGTCATTTTATTAACCCTTAGTCCCCAAACCCATATCCACCTCATTAATTTCTGGGTCATAAAATAGTTTATATCAATGATAACAGGAAAAAGCATTACATTATCTTACCTTACAAAATGTTGAAACCATACAGTCACTTCATAAATATATGAATATAAAATAAGTGATAAATTGTCTGTAAACAGACTCACTGAGTAAATCCTGACATTCACCTTCCTGTTAAATTTCCATAAGACGTTTGGACAGTGTCTCCTAAATGTATCTTTCACTATATCAAGTGAGTCACCCACTGCTATGCACAACTTCAAGACCAGTTCATGTTTTGTTGCTGCTAACAACCTTTGCACACAGAAGTTGAAGTAATAGTTTCTAATTGTATTTTGATAAGGGATTACTATCAAGTGCATAAGCTGATCTACTTTCTACCATCATTATTCTTACCACACTATTAGTAGTCATCATAGACTCGTAATGGTTATTAGAGGTAGAGGGATATTCATAAAAAGCTTTAGATTAAATTATTTCACATTTGTTTTTATTTTCTTGCTAATAAAGGTATGGCCACTTCTCTGGGATCAACAGAAAAGTCCAACTTACTTACCTGCCCCATGGGCAGCCCAAAACCTCTAGTGAGGAAGAAGGTAGGTCTTTTTCCGCTTGTGCTAAAAATATTATGTTGCCAAGCTCATGCTGGGAAAAATGCTGAAGTGACTGTTGTCTGGATTTGTTTCCCAGACACACGAAAGGAAGGTCCTTCTTTGCTGCTGGTGTTGAAGTGGGGAGGGGAATTGACTCCTGCGGGCAGAGTGCAGGCTGAGGAACTGGGAAGGGCCTTCCGCTGTATGTACCCTGGAGGACAAGGTGAGACAAAAACACAGCAGAATGTTCCTGAAAAATATGTTATATTTAATTTTTCTAGCTGCTTTTCATGGAAACAGAATACATGAGTACCCAGCTTGAAAATGAAAATTAAACATGTTCAGTAATCTGTGATTAGTGTTTGTGAAGGAGATATTAAAAGTTAAATCATCAGCAACAAATATACTTAAGACATGAATCTTACAGAAACTGACATATATAATAATGTTATATTAAAACCATTGATTATTTATCAAACAAGCTACAAAATACTGTACACAGAAAATAAAACACAAAGTTAAAATCACAGGTACGCACAAAATAAACAAGTGTAACCTCTCAAGTGTAATCAAATAGGAGCTGGGCTCTATAGGTAATCAATAAAGGAGAGAAGAAAGAATTACTTTGATGTGGTTGAACCTTTAGTCCAGTAGCCTTCTGAACAATTTGTAGATATTTAAAGTTGTTTTGATTAAGACAAAGAGAAACGGCTGTTGGAATAATCAAGACAGGAGGAGATAAAAGCATGAATAACAGTTTTGCATCATTGACATTTTACATAAGTCAATCTTTTGTTTTATTCCTAAAATAATTAAAAATAGAATTGGGTAAAAAACACTGTTATCACTCCCCAACACATCAATACGGCCTATTGTGCCAGCTACTGAACCAGATAAGTTCAGAATAAGATGAGTAACACAAAAAGTTGGTCAAAAAGAACATTATACTTCAGCTATAAGTTAAGCTTAAATGCATCGTGGAAGATCCACATAAATGCAAATTATAGTAGTGACTTATTCTCCATAAATACCTATTCAATAGAAATAATCTGATATATAAAATCTATTGATTGTTTTTTTGTTGTTGTTGTAATTTTTGTTTTTATGTAAAACGAGCGTTACAAATACTATATGCTGTGCTGCCTGAATACAGCTCATGTCTGTGTTGCAGTCTGTCTCTCCACCTCTTCATTCTCTCTTCTGTTCTTCTTACTTACGTCAGCTAATTATGAAAACAAGCTGATCGAGTTAAACAGAACCGTTTCCTTCCAAGACAGTCACAACAGTATACAATACAACAGTGACCCAATTGAACCCTGAATGCAAACAAACGACAAAAACAAAACAAAGCTAATGTAATATGATGATTTCAAATACTTACAGATTGTTGAGGCTCTTTTTTACTTTCCTCAGTAAGGAATGACCAGCGCTCACAGTGTATTGTAGCCTAGTTGTATAATAATGTGGAAGTTTGGGTTCAAAGAGTTCAGTTAGCTGTAATTTAAAGTGTGAAGTCAATGCCAACAGAGGCTTATCCCACGTCAGAGCCAGTTAATACCAAGGTGGTGAAATCCTGTCACAAACTATCTGCTTACTACACATTCAGACATCCTTTTGTTCTGATAAATCTGCCAAATCTCATCTGTGCAGGTTTACAGTGAAATTTAAACTGGGACAGTCAGTGTCAGTATATTCACTGATATCCTTGTTGATTCTCTTATATTAAAGGAGACTACGCGGGATTTCCAGGTTGTGGGTTACTACGGTTACACAGCACTTACAGACATGACCTGAAAATATATGCATCTGATGAAGGCAGGGTGCAGATGACGGCCGCAGCTTTTGCAAAGGTACGCAAGATGTCCAAAGATTAGGGCCTTATGTTTGAAGGTGACGGCTGAAGTGTGTTTTTCCACCTTTTTATCACTTTATGCAAACTTCCAATGATAGATTGTAAGTTTTGTTTTACTGTTTGAGTCAAGTGAGTTTATTTATGAAGCGGTTTTGTAATAACCATTGCTGACCAAAATCCATTCCTGTGGGGAATTACAACCAAAAAAATGCTTTGATAGCATAGGTGATGCCAACAATGAGGCCTATTACCAATTCGTGAAGCCTTCTCAGTTATTTTTCAAACATTTACAAGAGGTAAATCTTTGTGTATGCAGACAAATCAACAGCTGTGAGTATGGAATAAGAAAAAAATTGTGTAGTTAATATAAGTAATAAAAGTATGAACAAAAGGGGAAGAGCTCCATCTACAGAATCTAAAATGCCCTTAAGAGAGCTGGCAAGATAAAAAGAAAATCTAACCTCGGTAAAATGTAGGTATGTTTTTGTCTTACAGAGCTTCTTTACATTATAAAGGAATTTTTCAGTATTTTCAATATGTAAACTATGAAACTACACTATTATAATATTGTTTGTCAAATGTGCAGAACAGTAATTACTTTAAGTCATATGCAGATATTTTCTGTCTTTTGTACGATTAGCTCTCATGCCAGTTGTCATTTGTAGGAAAGTATTTTGCCTCACTGTTGATAAATTATGTAATTACTACTTAGCATCAGTGAATTGATTGATATTATTTGTGTGTTTGTATAAATAGGGATTGCTGGCTCTGGAGGGTGAGCTGACACCCATCCTGGTGCAGATGGTGAAAAGCGCCAACATGAACGGGCTGCTGGACAGTGACAGTGACTCTCTGAGCAGCTGCCAGCACCGCGTCAAGGCTAGACTCCACGAGATTCTGCAGAAGGACAGGGACTTCATTGAGGAGGACTATGATAGGGTGATTAGATCAGTTCATCACTGAGTCTATACCAGTCACAGAAGTGTTTATACTTAGCAGTGTACATTTTTAGAATCTTACTAGAGCTGCTCCTCTCCTCTAAATCTAACTTTAAATAGAAATGTATTCTCTCTTCTCAGATAACCTATGTATTGAAATACTTTAAAGTTTCCCATAGTAATTGTTAGACGCAGTAGATGATATGTAGAGACACTTGGTTACTCTTCAACCTTGGTGCCTAATTGATTGCGACCTTATCTCCTTTGATGATTCAGAGGATTATTAACTTATTAAGCAGAAAGGATTGTAATTCTTGGGGCCTTTTACGGCTCTGTAATGTAAAAATATCCAGGATTCATTTGTTCTGTTTAATTGGCTTTTTAATTAAAGTGCTTTGTCATTTTTCCTTTGTGTGACAGCTGGCCCCGACCTGTAGTACATCTTTGGTGAGTTCAATGAAGATCGTTCAGAATCCTGTTGCCACATGTGACCAGGTCTATGCCCTTATCCAGAGCCTCACATCTCAGATCCGCAAAAGAATGGAGGACCCCAAGTCCGCAGGTGAGCAAATTCTTTGACCACATTTTTATTCCCATGTGATTGTAGCTCACTGCAATCATAGTCAATCCAAAACTATTACATGTGTTTCTGTGAAATTTGATGCAGACCTTGATGCCCCCTACAGAATGAATTTAAGTAACTTTGGTGGTTTTCTGCCTTTTCAGCTGTTTCCAGTATCAGTTGAAATGTAACATTTCCAATGCTTTGCTTAAACTCTTTCAAGACTGATGACCTTGCCATGACCCTAATCTGTACTGGTTAGTACTAACCACAAAGTTGTTAGTGTGTAACATGGTTCACCAAGACCATAAACAACACATTATACATTGAATTTTAACGTCATGTCAACATTGAGTGTTTTCTAAAAGTATGAAACAGGCCACACCCTAAGGTTCCACAATTTATTAATGTGACCACTAGTTATTTTTAGACGTTCACCCAAAAAACTCAAAAGCTCAGTCTTAAATCAAGTCCTAAAGCTGATATACTACAGTTTTTAACTAAAGCCTATAAAAATCTAATTTTGATTTATTAATCTAATTATATTGTCTCAAACTTTTCTTGCTCTCTCTCACATTCTCAGATCTGCAGCTGTATCACAGTGAGACACTGGAGCTCATGTTGCAGCGCTGGTCCAAACTTGAGAGGGACTTCCGCATGAAGAACGGCCGCTATGACATTAGTAAAATACCTGACATTTATGACTGTGTGAAATACGATGTCATTCACAATGCTACTTTAGGCCTGGAGGACACATTGGACCTGTTCAGGCTGTCTCGAGCTTTGGCTGACATCGTCATCCCACAGGTGAGAGGAGAAAGGAGGGCAGAAAGCAGGGGGGCTTACCTGTAGACTACCGCAAAGAAAGATTGTACTAATATTTGAAATGGCAACACTCAAGATTGAAGCAAAGTCAAGACTCTCAGCTTTAATTTGAGCAATTTCTTTGCTTTGAGTACGTAAGTGTAGTTTTGCTCTATGATCAGCTGATCTGAGTATTTCCCATACACTTTAGAATTCCTCCTAAAACTTTTATCAGCAGTCAGGTCATCAATAAACACCTTGACTGTTTCATTTCAAAGTCAATGTGGAGGTGTACAGAGGCCAGATACTAACAAACTTATCACAGTTTCATTATTTATAAACGTGACTTTGTATATTACAGATATAGATCATTTTTAATGTTTCCTATGTGATTTTTGCAGGAATATGGTATAAGTAAAGTGGAGAAACTGGACATAGCATATGCCTACTGTCTCCCGCTAGTCAGAAAGATTCAACTTGACCTGCAGAGAACCCATGAGGACGAATCTGTCAACAAATTACACCCTCTGTAAGTCTGTTATTGAGACCAAATCGTACAATAGAATGAATATAAGGTTGTTTAGATGTGCGTGCACGGTTTTGAACTTAGTGTTGAGAATATATTGGATTAAGATCTAATACAGTGCCATCTTTGCCATCTTGTTCACAGGTACTCTCGTGGAGTATTGTCTCCTGGGCGCCATGTAAGGACACGCTTATATTTCACCAGTGAAAGTCACGTCCACTCCTTGCTCAGCATTTTCCGCTATGGAGGCTTACTTGATGTGCGTCAACCGAGAATTCCACTGATACATGCATGTTTGAATCATAAACAGGTGTAACAGTTGAAACTGAGGCTTTCTGTTTCTGTGTTTGTGGTTGTGTGTGTTTGTGTACAACAGGAGGAGAAGGACCAGCAGTGGAAGCGTGCCATGGATTACCTCAGTGCTGTCTCTGAACTGAACTACATGACTCAGATTGTTATCATGCTGTACGAAGACAACAACAAGGTGGCCTTTTAGTGTTTTTAATTAATTAATTAATGTTTTTTTGAAGCGTATTATTTTTAGGGTTGAAAATTGTAAACTTAGTGTAAATACAAACACTTCTTATGTTTGAAGTAGAATATTGCATAACATTAATTTGGCTCTCAAATTGGCACTAGTCTTAAAAGTTTTTAAAACAGTATCTCTGTTGTCCCCCTGTAGGACCTCACTTCTGAAGAACGCTTCCACGTGGAGCTTCATTTCAGTCCAGGGGTCAAAGGTGTTGAGGAGGAGGAGAATGCACCAACGGGCTTTGGTTTCAGGCCTGCTTCAGCAGAGGTGGCACGACAGGTAAAGTATAATCACATCAAAGCATGTTCACCTATTCTGCAGGTAGCAACATGTGTATTCTCTTTTTTTCCTCTGCTCATTCAGAACGGGCAGAAACAGCCTGACCCCGGCAGCCTGGAGGACCTCTCACGGGATGAGACAGACCGCGCTGTGCCGCTTTCTGAGCCAATCACCATTCAGAGGAAGTCCCCACTCATACGCAATCATAAGACTGGATCCATGGAGGTTAGAGATAGACTAATGCACCTAATGGTGGATAACCGCAGACAAATATCAGAATCTTCTTTCTTAAATCGATTTCAAAACCTATTGTCCATTAAACACTGTCACACTATCTGTCTACACTGTTTTAGCCTGTTTAGTTGTCTGTCCTCTACAGAGAAAGTCTATTTGTTCATTTACTTATATAATCAGTGTGTTTAATAGACCCAGAGCTTCTATTCTGTGGTTTTGGCGCCTCTCCTCTTTTTCAAGGTCATATTTCACGATGCATACAAAAATCACCTGTGGATACTAGTGTGTGGAATCAAATGCTGTATGCTCAAGGTACCCAGTTACCACTGTCTAAAGTGTGTGTGTGTGTGTGTGTGTGTGTGTGTGTGTGTGTGTGTGTGTGTGTGTGTGTGTGTGTGTGTATGTGTGTGTATGTGTGTGTTTTCTACCAGGTCCTGTCAGAGACTTCATCCTCCAAAGTAGGCAGTTATCGGCTCTTCTCTTTCTGCTCACGTCAGTCCCCTGAGATGAAACAAAGTGGATTAGGTAGGTGTCATAATGCCCTGTTTCCATGGCAACTGTGGGAATAGATGACAATCTGAAATGACTCAGAGTGGGAGGGATGGGTGGAGGTTTCATTAGATGACTCTTGATCTGGGAGGACATTATGATTAATGGAAATAATTCTCCCTGAGGGCTGTTTTCGTCATAGTGCAAAATGCATGCAGGCAGCTGCATCATTTACATTGTCTGTCCAGATGGAGGTATACATGTATTGTTGAATGCATTCGCTGGTTCATGAAGAAAACTAGTCTCCAAATACATAAGATCTTTAAATTCTATTAACATTTCAACTGGCTCCTCTTTCCATCCCACTAAGCCTCAGATGCTTTCCCCTTTTAAATAAACCTGATAGAATGACTGACTCTGCAGCTGTTAGGCTCTCATGTACTGGCTGTTAGAAGAAAAATCCACCCCAGGATTCATATCAGTTTTGTTTGGTGTTGCAGTATTGCTTGTTCAACTGCTTCCATCAGAAATCAGCAGCAGATTTTGTCTCTTAGAATTAAAGAACAGCTACTTTATTCTGAGGCCACATTTAATAGACATACTAGGAGAAACAAATCAGAACGTTCTTACTTTTTCCTATATTTTCTATTTCCGTGTTTCTCTTGTTCTAGGCATATGTCCATAGAGAACAAGAGAAACAGTCTAGGCCTAACATATTGAATAAAATGAAAAACTGGTAATGATTTAATAGTGGATTTTTCCTTTTAACCCTACAGCCTGGCATAGTCGCTAAACATTAGAAACGTTCTTCAACGTGTTGGTATGGGGTGCATGGTCATTTCTGGGTTCTTGTGTCTACCTGTCTCTGTCTCTCTTCTGTCTTTCTCTCTTTGGTAAATAACAGCATGTTATGTGGTGGTGACTAACCCCCCCCGACCCCCCTCGCAGGCTCTCAGTGCGCCGGGCTCTTCAGCACCACTGTCCTAGGTGGGTCCTCTAGCGCCCCTAACCTGCAGGACTACGCACGCGCACATCGCAAAAAATTCTCCACCGGCAGTCTGTCCTACAAAGACGGTACGTGTTGAGACTGCGCTCCTTCACAAACCTACACAGGGCAACAGCAGATCAGTGTCTAAGACGTCTCAGGCTTAAAATAGAAAATACTGAAAGTCTGACAGCATGAGCAATGCCCCATGGGGAAAATAGAAACTAGGTAGAAATGTGAACAGTAGATTAGTTAGAGCAGGTTTTGATTACAGTGCAAAATAGAAGCAGTAGAACTCAATAGAATGTGTTGTCAAAGTATCATGTATGTCCACACATGTATTTTATAGTATTTTATTCATTCTTCTTTAGTAGTTTCCATACTTTAAACTCCATATTCATTCTAGTCACCAAAACCACTGGCTTTTCCATCACTTTTTCCCTCCTCCACCACTTTGAGTAAAGTTGGTGTTGTTAGCAGTTGTATACATGCTGCCTCAGACCCAGTTAAAGATTAACAGAAAATAACACATCCAGCAGCAGCTTCATCAAAGCAGTGTATATTTTATTATAGTAAATGTACACTTGGTTTGTGCAGTAATCTTCAACTGAGTGACATAAACCTAAATGAATGAGTTCTTTTTGTCAGCTGCAACTTAAAATACGGTGGAGATCTTACCTGGCATTACAATGAAGTCAGATTGGTTTTAGTCTGAGCTGTTTATATGATGTGTATTTGTTCATGTTGTGTTTGGAGCTCCTGCATCTATGAAGCAACTGTTCATCAGTATGTGTTCCTTACCTGCCCCTCATTCTCTAAATCACAAGCTTCCTTTTTTTGCATGGTCCATGGCTTCAATGACTTCGTATTACAGCCAGTATTTCAGTGTTAAATTACCCCATATTTACAGTAAACCCAGAATCGGTATCTGAAGTTTAGCAAGGGTTGTAGATTCACAACAAATGACACATGAAGTTCTGATGTGCTTTGAACTCAGTAGCTGAGGTCAAACAGTAATTTTACATCCTCATCATCCATTTTTTCTACATTGTTCACAGTGTATTAGCCCCTGGATGACTGAGTTAGAATGCATTACTATAACTACTATGCATTACTAATATTATTCAGATTATTTTCTGAATAATATTATATGTGGAAGGAATTCTTGCATACGATGTTGATATGATGCTTAATCTTGTATCACAACCATAATAGACATTAATATGTTTTGTCATGTTGTCCAGTAGATGTCAGTGTGATATCATACAGACTCCTCTCAGCTGCCATCCTCCTGGTTGTCTCACATGTAGCTTTGCTGTTGGTCTTTGTCATCCATCTTGTTACACCTCATTTTCAATAGTTAAGCATTCTTGTCTCAGTGCAGTGTCAGTCCGTCCAAACTGATTGTATCAGTGCATGTTCCTCCATGAGTGTAGAGCTGGTGTCGTATTTAATTTATTCTCGATGAAGTATTTTAGTCCTGGTCAGGTTCACCACTTCGCAATTTTTAATTCTGTCTGCGTCACATAACACAGCAGACAGGGCAACTGGCTTTTGTTCAGCTGTTTACTGGGATTGTTGTTTGTTGAGATCAGACTTCAAGAATGAAGAAGAAATCCATGCAAAACTTCAACCTGAATATCAAGCTTCTCTAAAATTTTATTTGATTTTTCTTTTATTTATTTATTTTCTTGTTTTCGTTTTTTTTTTTTTTTTTTTTTTTTTCTTTTTTTTTGGCGTATACTTCTCACTTCGTAAGTTAAAATCATTTCATCTCACTTTGTCATCAGAAGATGTTTCATTCATGTGTTGCCCCACAGTCACCTTCAGACATCTTCAGACATCAAATATCTGACACTAATTTCACTCAGGGCTTAGTTCTGATTCGTTTTGATCTTTCAACGTCCGCATTAGTAAAGAGCAGGGAAATGATTAAACATGATATACATGTTACTGTGGCTCATAGTAACACTAGTGAATTTTTTTTTTTTATTTCCTCAGAGTTGTTGTCTATGCCGGCAGTAAAACGATTTTCTGTGTCGTTTGCAAAGCATCCGACTAATGGTACGTCTGCTTCTTTCAAGTATTTTTCCACTTCACCTCCCTTTGTCTTGCATGTCTTCAAACTTTTTTTTGGACCTTGGGTTTTTTTCCACATGGCCCTCTAGCATTCCAGGTTTCTGTTAATTTTTTTCTAATGATTTAAATCTTTTGTTTATCCATATGCTTTGGACTCTTACTTTTCTAACACTACCTGACATTCTCTTTCTAATCAGGGTTCCCACTGGTCATTGAATTTGTGAAATAACAAGAAATTTGACAACGACAAGGAATGTCAGCAAATTTTTGAAATGCACAAAATATACCCACAAAAAATAATGACTGCCAGCAGGGACAAAACATAGCAAGTTTTAATTAAGTTTAATATCTACAGTAGCTAGCAAATATATTTGATATAGGGCTGTATTTGATTACTAGTCATCGATGTGACTATTTTCCATTAACTTTGATTCATTTATTAGGCCTAGATGTGCAAAATACATGAGCAAGAATAATAAAAATACAGCTGTAGCTGCACACGGACTGTCCAATGTTTAACAGACATCCGTTTTGATGACCACTGTGACCACTGTACAGACAGCTGTTAGCTACCCTCAGCTCTCCAGCAGGGACAGAGTCAATAAAAATCCACACACAGCAACAAACATTTATGTCAACGTCAACAGGACCGTCGTGAATCAGGCTTTCTAATATAGCAAGCTGCCATCTACATTGCTTTTTAAGTTAGAATAACTTTTGTGCATGTTATAACAACTAATTTCCACAAAATGGACACCCCATGCCGTCCTAACTGAACTACTCACAAGAGACTGTGGCGTACAAATAGAATTTATTGCAGATAGAGTTGCAGAGAAAAGAAGGAAAATTAAAGATCGGTCTTATGATTTTTAAAAGTCCAAATTTGATCATTTAAATAAAATGTGGATAGCGAAGTTAAACACTATTGTACATCTGACTTGCTAATAATAAAAACCAGAGAGCATATAACTTTATAGTTTTAATATAATGGTGGTTGGAATACTTAATGTGGCCTTGCTCTTGCATTTGTCTGGCTGAACACAGAATAATTCGCTATTTGTTTACTACTGGAGAAGAGTTTGGCCAGTACTGGAGTAATTTACCTTGGCTTTGTGTCTCTTTGTCTTGGTTACACACAATATCATGCAGAGTAGTGATTTCTGATGCACTGTTCAGCTATAAACTCAGATGTTTGCTAATTACTTTGTTGTAAATGGTAAATGGTCTGCACATAGCGCTTTTCTACCTAGTTGGTACTCAAAGCGCTTTACACTGCGTATCATTCACCCATTCACACACACAAGCACACACACATTCACGCACCGATGGCTGACCTGACTCACCGTGGGCAACTAGGGGTTCAGTATCTTGCCCAAGGACACTTTGACATGTGACGTGGCAGCCGGGAATCGAACCACCAATGTGATTGGCAGTCAACTGCTCTACCTATTGAGCCACAGCCACCCCAAATTAATGTTATTATAATTATTGTTGTTGATACACACACACACACAGGCAGACATAGCAGCAACAGGTGAACCAGAATCAGGGGCCTGAACAGGTGTAAAATTTCAGGGCTAGTTAAAAAATAATTTTTAAAGGTCAACTTCAAAACTTGTTTTATTAACCCTGTTTTTTTAAGGGCTACTTTAATTTCACTTTCCATCTCTATATGGTTTGGGGACCTGCAAAAGACAAAGAGAGTTCAGAACTGAAGCAACAGAGGCTGAGACGTTGTGACATTTAGTTCCTATTTTGGGTCAAGCAGCAGAAACACTTGACCCAACATTTTCAATTTAGCCGAGCATTGTATTTTGTTAAATCCTCGTTGGCTGGTAATTATGTTTGAAGCTTAATGTCCTCAGCTTGTAACACAGCCTTTATTTTGTAACAGCACAAGTCTTTGTAACCAAGATATGCCCAGTCCTACTGAGCCACAGAAGACTGCATCAACCAATACTGTGACCTGTTACAGTAAACAGCTGGATAATTCATTTTTTAAATTTTTAAGATTCTTCTTCACAGTTTTCATAACATACATGTAAAGAGCTTCACAATGAAACTTTGTACTGAGCCAAGGGTGGGAACCCTGTTTAACATCCTGCATACAATTTGTAAATTGGTCACCATTACTCAGTAATTCAGTATTTTCTTGCCAGTGGGCAGGTGTGTCTGCGTGTGTGAGCACCTGTGTGCATGTGTATGCAGTAAATGCATAAAATACAAACATGTTGCCATTAATGTAGAGGACATGTGAATGGAACTCATTGTTTAAACGCCACCAACAGCCCATGAATGTTTAACCCTTCTCCTGTTTCCTCTGAACTCCACCAGGTGACTCTGCATCAGTAGTGTCAGCCTGTGATTGTTAGGATGAAAATGGTTCAAGCACAGATGACTGAACCAGGATCAGCTCTTATGTACAAACTGGGGAAGGGTTAAAGCATTGTTCATCCCATCACCTCTGTCTTTTATTAAAGAAACATTAGTCATAGTTTTGTTTTAAGTCACACACCTTTAACACACACCTTTTAAATGTTTTCAGTGCTC